>NC_050461.1:55998461-56213461 GCF_903995425.1 Onychomys torridus
CTGAAGATTGTGGACTGGAGCCTGACAGCCTGTGTGAATGGGGTGCTGCCACACACCATGCTGTCCCCTGACAGGTTACTTCCTTTTCACTTTCCTCTCCAAACCTGAGAACACCACCAATACTGAGATGAGCACATGAGCAAACTCACATGATGTCAGAGAAGAAGCTGCAACCTAAGAAGCGCTCACGTGCTCCTGGTAATTGCACCCCACCCCTTTCCTGCCTTGGGTGGGCAATGTAAGGTCCAGCTGCCTGGTGTTTACACTGCAGCAGAAAGTCTGGAGCTGAATAAAATGGAACTGCAGCTCTAATAAGCCATTGGTGGGGGGGGGATGAGCAGAGAGGAGAGGTGGTGCTGGGATCCATGGAGTCTGTGACATCAACGGAGGTGGCCAGAAGGGACAGGGCACTGTGAAGGGCTAACAGGGAAGCACTGGAGAAAAGGGGAGGAGGGGGAAAGCGCTCATCTCACCCTCTTTCCTTCCTTCCTCTTCTCTTTATTCCTCTACGTTAGTTAAAATGCCTACTACTCCAAATGAGGTAATGGGCAAAAGCATACTGATTTGTGATTTATGTACTGGCATCAGCCTTAAACACAGTATGAACTTTCTCAAAACACACAAATTCGGTTATTCTCTATGAAACAATCAATGGTGGCATTCCATTCTAGACTTTTCTGCTGGCTTACCTCCAAGCAGTGCTGGAAGAGCTGATGCAGCATACATTTAGCTTGCCTCACAAAAGAATATTTTAAAGTGCATCAAGCAAAAATTGTGAAATAATATATTATGGAATATTAAAATTCTATACTTTTAAAATAAGATAGAAAAATCCTATCCTATAAAAAATTGGTGAGTTTGGACCACATCAACTCTTAATCCACATTTGATGAATTGATCTCTGTTTTCTTCTTCTTCTTCTTCTTCTTCTTCTTCTTCTTCTTCTTTTTTTAGCTGAGGATCGAACCCAGGGCCTTGTGCTCGCTAGGCGAGTTCTCTACCACTGAGCTAAAACCCCAGCCCTCTGTTTTCTTCTTAAAGAAATAAAAGACTATGTGTACAGTTGCTGTGCCTGCATATGTCTCTGCATCATTTGTATGCAGTGCCTGCAGAGGCCAACAGAGGGCATCAGATCCCCTGGGTCTGGAGCCTCAGGAGGTTTGTGATCCACCATGTGAGTGCTGAGAATCAAACAGAGCCTTCTGAAAGATAAGCCAGTGCTCTTAACTGCTCAGCCATTTATCCAATACCAAATTGATCTTTGAGTCTAAATTTTTAGGCAAATCCCTATTTTTTACCTGACATCATAGATTAACCTATGAAAGTCACAGTTTGTATCTCAATATCAAAGCCATCCAGGGTACATTCTGGCCAGCATTCCTGCCACTGCCTTCCTAACCAGGCAATTCATAGGAAGATGATTCTAACATCTCTCAGGATTCACAGACTCTGACCAAGGAGCCCACTACACACCAGACTCTGACCAGCTCTGCTTCTCTATCCAAAAATGTCTCCTTCCTCTCTACTCCAGGCAGTAGCCCTGCCTTGCTAGTCTTAAGCAGTGAATGCCTCAACAGTGCCTTTATACCTTAAATTCTCATTTTTAAAGCAATTAAATACTGGTATAAATTATATGCAAACATTTAATGCCTCTGAAGTAATTAAATATCATCCCTTTATAAATGGAATAGGGATGGCCTTGCCACATTACAGTTTTCCTTGGCTTTTGAAATAGTGTCAAAAGAGCCTGACCCTAGAAGAAAGGAGGAGGTTTTCATAAAGAGTAGAAGAAATATGAAACAGTTCAGGGGTGGCCTCGGTGCCTGGATACTTCCTTGGTAACTGACCCACGAAGAAAAATAAAGCTGTGCTTTTATTTCTGCATACGACATTTAGTGAAATATTTAACAAATATTCACTTCCAATCTACCAGGAAAGGATTAAAAACTGCCCTGTGTTCACTTCACAGTCGAATCAGGCATTTTACTAAGTATTGTAACTCTAGAATTGTTTGATGTGGAGAAGATCATAAATATAGTCATGAATTCCCACTTATCCATGACATCCACTAACAAATATAGTAACTACAATGGTAACCATTAGTTTGAAACTCAGCATTTTTAGCTTAGATTTTCCATTTATATAATAAGAGGCACTTGACTTCTTTTTTTTCCTTAAACAAGGATAATTTTGAGGATTAGTTGGTATTTCTATTAAATTTCTACTAATAGATGATGCCCCAGAGGAATTTAGCCTGTTTTTTTTTTTTTTTTTCAAATACAGCCACAATCATATTTTGTGAATGGGCAGCCAGCTCTCAATACATTCTTAATCTAAGAACTACAAATGGAAGTATGGATGTCTCAGGAAAAGCTTTTAGAGCACTAGTCAGGCCTGAGTGCTTCCCTCCTGCTGAGCAGGTCACAAAGGATCTTACCAGGGACCCATTTGGTTTGGTGCAGGGTATAAACAACAAATCCGCACAGCACTTGAGGGATTTCAAAAACAAAACAAAGGAAAACTTGGCCAGCTGTGCTTTTCTTGGTGGCCAGCACCTAACAGATGTGGGGCATAGAGGGTGTACTATCCAAGGTACCTCATGACCTCTGTGCTACTGCTACAGGCAGACTACACAGGAGACCTGACAGTACCGCACCCCTGACAGAGTCTTCTGCTCTCAGCCTCACCTACTTCCCATTGGCAGGATCTTCCTAGGGACCCACAGTCACTGAGAAACCTGGAAGAGCAGTGGAAGACCCGCAGGAGGACAGGCAGGTGGAGGCATCCAAGGCCCGTCAGAGCAGCTCTGCTAAGGGTCCCTGGCAGCATCATTGTAGTTACCCCCATAAACACCATGAATACTTTTGAGTGTAATAAGGAGTGGCTTATTTTCCAGAGCAAGTCAACCCCCTGGTAACATTTGCTCAAGAATGTTCTATACCCAACATGTTACCAAGTGGCACATGGCCACACTAGACAGTCTCCAGTCCCTTCCCCTTGGCTCAGCTAAGTAGAGAAGAGCTGTAGTGAGGTAAGTTCCCACATGGCGGTGGCAGGCCCAGCTCCAGTTCCATGGTGGAACCTCCCATATAGAACTTGGGAGCACCCCTCACCTGGCAAACCCTGACTCTGAAATGGGCTCTTTAGCAGAGGAGAGACACATCTGGTGGGAAAATCAAGAAACAAAACACACTGAGCCACATGTACCCCAAGATGGGGAGGGAGAAGCTCTTCAGTTTTCCCACCTCTCACCTCCATGCTGAGCCATGAGGACAAGACCACCTCTACAAGCTGTTGCGACCTCTGTTTCAAACTGCTTTCTCTTTAGAGCAGGAAAGCGGGTGCCTGGAACTGGAGTGGAGAGGGTGTGAGAAGATCAAAGGGGTCCTCTTCTTTTGTCTTACCTGATGATTAAAGGTCAGAGTTGGAAAGGAGAAAATTTTCAGATTTATCTTGAAGAGCAAAGCAGGTCACCCATATGGTCAACCTTAACTGGATACAATGGAGATCAGTGTTTTAGATGGATCTGTCTGAGGCTTCACAGAGAGTCCCTGCAGGATCATTGTGACCAGTTTAGCAGTCAGTGGAGGCAAAGGGGGATATGTTAAAACTAAGAATCACTCAAAAAGAGTTGGTCCAGAAAGATTGATCATCAAGCAGGAATGCACCAAGGACATAAGAGAGAAGTATCAGGTAACTGTGAAGTCCTCAGAAAAGCCTCACATTTTAGGTAAAAGATTTCAGAGGTCTAAGAAACTACATATGTAAAAGAGATGTAAAAATAATCAGATTATACTGAGAATATACACCAATAAATGCTAAGACAAAATGAGATACATGAAGATCAATGAGAGCTGTTCTGAAGCTAGGGATAATAGTCAACTACAGTTACTGCAGCCTTTGATACAGGGTCCACCCACCCACAACCTCTCCCTTCATTTAAAAGAGCCTTGAGATCACTCTCTGTTCCTGCTATCCACTTACAGCCCTGCACCATCCAAACCCCGGGACTGAGTACTTGAGGGTAAAAAGGGCTCACAGTCTCCCCCAGCCACCCTCACTCAGCATCTTTGGAAAAACAGGCTCAGCCAGGATTTTCCCAGGTGTGTCTTGAAAGAAAGCATGCTGTTACCTGTCTTCTTACTCACAAATGTGGTAAGCTTATCAGGAGGGATCACATGGTTCATTTTTTAGGCTGAACACCAGTTTCCTCTTTCTACTAATGGAGGGTCTGTAGTATGTCAGCACGATTGAGTGAACTACACTGCCCAGGAGTATTCTCTGTTGGTCTCTGATCAGGGAACATCCTCAAAGAGGGACTCTTAGCTGGAATATGGAAGGTGCCAGTATGAAGCATAAATCAGACCTGCAATTCCTCTGCCTCACTTGCCCCTTAGCGTCTCAAACTCCAGGCCAGGTGTACTGTCCGGCACTCTGACCTCTGCAATGCCCCAACAAGGTCAGACACAGTGCAAACTCACTGTGATCCTGTGTTAAAGTTTAGGTCCCCAGCATGTCTCTGCTGTTCCCTAGAACCTGCCACATGAAGTTCAGATGACAACATTAAAGAAAATAGGCTTACAAACTTCATTTGGATAGTTTTAGTTGTGCAAGGTCAAATCTCTATTTTAAAAATCCACATGTAGCCAGGCAGTGGTGGCACACACCTTTAATCCCAGCACTTGGAAGGCAGAGCCAGGTAGATCTTTGTGAGTGTGAGGCCAGCCTGGGTTACAGAGTGAGTTCTAGGAAAGGCACAAAGTTACACAGAGAAACCCTGTCTCAAAACAACAACAACAAAAAATCCATATGTATATGTATGTGGTGTATATGCATGAGATGATGCATTATACGACATATATATGACATATGTATGGGGTTATACATATATGATCAGCCATATGTGAGGTGAACTCTTGAATTTATCATTAGCAACATGATCTTGCATAAATAACTCACCTCTTCTAAGCTTTGTAAATGGAGATTATAATTGTGAGGAACTCACATGATAATTATGTAGACTAAATGACATAATGAATGGTAAATTGATATGAAATGTACAATAAATATCATTACTGATTATCACATGATAATTATGTAGACTAAATGATATAATGAATGGTAAATTGATATGATATGTGCAATAAATATCATTACTGATTACCACAATATCTCTGTTACATTGTTGATGTCAGCTCATGCTTGAATGACTACAGAACTAACAGAAGAGGCATCTCCTTGACCCCTACTGAGGTCAGGAAGCTAACACAACCCTGGCCCTACTTTACAAACTAACCATATATACTTTTTTATTATTATTACAAGCCAGAAGAGAACAGCTTACATAAGCATTTAATTTCTGGCTCTCAGGAATGGTGGAAAAGGTTACTTGTGAGCATAATGTAATGGAGCTATCTGGTGAAAAGACCACTGGAAATGAAAGCTTAATGATATTCCTCTTTCTGCTCTTACTTATGGCAAGAATCATTCAAAGGAGAATTATTTAGGCTAGACTTAAATATAAAACTTCACTTTCTTACTTAAATCAGCTATTCCATACTGTCTTGTTCTGAAAAATGATCTAAATATGTAAAACTAATTTTTGGAATCTATGTCTATCAAGGAATTTCAAGATTTCTGATTTACAAACTATGTTTCATTTCTTTGTTTCAGTATCTTGTGTTCTGGTATCTTCCTTTCCTCCCTTTCTCTCTCCCTCCCTTCCTTCCTTCTTTCATTCCTCCCTCCCTCCCTCCTCCTCCCCACCCCTCTGAGAGGGTCTTCCTAAGTAACCCAGGCTGCCCTAATGCTCATCATGCACTGTTTTCCTGCTTCTTCTTCCTGAGTACTAAAATCAGTATCACAGGTTTATCTGAGGTTGAGTGTGGTGCCCAAGGTCTCAGAGACAGTTTAGGAAGGTAGCAGTGTGACCTGAGTTCCCTGAGCTCAAAGAAACTTGTGTTCCAGTTAAGAACAATTTGTATATGGATTCCTTTGACCTAGTGCCTTGTCTACACTATGGGTTCAAGGGTGAAGACCTTTGCACTTAAACATTTTGAAGCTACAACCCAGCATCATGTCCACCACAGGATCATTGCCACTGTCCTCAGAGCCATGGGCCCCTGTCAAATTCTTGGCCAATGTGTTTCTTTCTCCCAGTCAAAGAGATGTAAAGAGCCTATGTCAAGTGTTCTTTCTTTTATGATACTGTACACAGTCATCGACCTGTGCTGATTGTAAGCTTCTGAGAAAGAGCACCATCATGCCATACCCTTCTGTGAGCCATCCTCAGGAGAGGTACCTCATCCCTCCAGTGCCCACACCTCCTGTTCCACCCCATCCCTCCAGTGCCCACACCTCCTGTCCCACCCCATCCCTCCAGGGCCCCACACTTCCTGTTCCACCCCATCCCTCCAGTGGCCCACACCTCCTGTCCCACCCACCCCAGGCCCCACCTCCTGTCCCACCCCATCCCTCCAGTGCCCCACACCTCCTGTTCCACCCCATCCCTCCAGGGCCCCACACCTCCTGTCCCACCCCATCCCTCCAGGGCCCCACACTTCCTGTTCTACCCCATCCCTCCAGTGACCACACCTCCTGTCCCACCCCATCCCTCCAGTGACCACACCTCCTGTTCCACTCCATTTACAAACTATTGCGTTTCCTTCCACATGGCTTTCATTATGCCAGCTCTTCTAAGTCCTTCTGGCTGAATGTCTCCTCAATTTCAGTTATAATCTTTAAAAAGTAAATTAAAACAAAAGATTAACTTGGCAGCCTGATACAGCATCAAAGTTGGGAGGCAACCATACCCAAGAGACATGTAATATGAAAGTTACAATTTAGAAAACTGTTAGTGTAAGTGTTTTCTATGTTGCAGCAATCATGTGGCCTCCTTCAACTGTTTTTGACAGGTAAGAAAAATCTGGTTGAGAAAGTGGAACTCCATAAAGGAGTGCTGACAATTACGTGAGATTAGGCAGGAGATGTGCTGAGCCCAGCTTTGCCTTTTCCCTCTAGCACAGAGGGCCAAGGAAGACCATTCCTAGGACAGAAGGATGCCAGACCCTACAGACAAAGCAGTACATAAGCAGGCCCCATGGTCATCCTTACCACCAACTCCCTTCCAGAGCTGGACATTTTCTGAACACTGCATGCTAAAAGGAGTTGCTAATATCAACTTAACTTTTCTGACAAGGAAGTGCAATATATATCCTAATACTGTGGGGTTGACCAGCATTAGAATTTATGTGGGTTTTTTTTCTTTAAATCAAAGATGTCCAGTGATTTAAAAAATATTGAAATAGACACAAATTAAAGAACTTTAAGAAATTTATCCTTATTTTGTGGAGGCTCTTTAAAAAAGCATGTATGGATTAAGATGATAAATTATAGGGAATTCTGCTGATGGAAATGTAAATTTATACTTGCTTGCATGAGTAACTTCTACATCCCTTGTAATAGATTTTACATAACATGAGCATGTATTCTGTGGCAATAACAGGCCCACTCAAGCAGCTGGATACACAGCTAACTCTTTATCATTGTCAGGGCTGAGATGAAATGATTTACTTCTTACATAGAAAAAAAGTCCCGATAATACCAAACCCCAAATATATAAATTTAGATTTATTTTCAGTTAATTTCCTCAACAGATAATACATGAAATGATTCCCTCACCTTTCAATCTGTCCCTGTGTCTGTATCTGTCTGTCTCCGATTCTCTCTCTGAGAGAAAGTCCCAAGCACAGAGTTTAAGTTCTGGCCCCACTGGATGACCTCAGGTATGCCACAGTCCACTTATACCAGGGTTTGCTCTTTTGAAAAGTATAAAAAGTGATGCCTATTTTTTAGACTTGTTAGGAAGATGAAATTTGATATAGCTAAAAATAAGTTCTAGTAAAACATGCAGTGCATCAGAAACAATTAGTTACAGCTCTGTGCATGTAAAAGCGTGAGACTATGAATCCATTTCCCTTGCCATCCCTCGAAGCCTGCACTGTTATGTTAGCTGAGTTTAATGCACCTGCCTGTCTTGGTTCAAACAAGAGCACTGGAGGATGAAGGTGCTGACATTTTCTGTGGTGCTGAGGATCAAACTCAGAGCCCTGAGAATGCAAGGTAAGTGTTCTGCCACTGAGCTGCACCCCCAGCTTAGGGGACACTTCCCAATCCTCTTTTAGACAGAATCCAATAGGAAACATAAGAATGTATCTTATCTTCCATGTAACAGAATAATTTTAGAATGGCTTATTGATGCTGTAATGACTAATTTGGATAAATTCCAAATCATTCTCACTTTTCTTTGCTCCTCAGCAAATGAGATCTCAATCCCTTGCTGTGGTGTGACCATTAACCACGCTCTGTGCCTGTGCTGAAATACTGTTACTATTTTGCATAGTAAATGATGAGTTTAAACTTCGTCAGTCTCAAAGAGAAATATGTTATTTTATATAATTAAGTTTTAAAAAACTTACATTTTTATGGAAATGGTAGAAGGGCTAAAAACTATATAAAGTTTTAGGTTTTAGAAATACAGAAAAGCATATTCTCCCAAGCTTTTGATTGGCAAAGTATGAGCCCAGAAATAAATCCCATGCCTTTGTGTATTAGAAAATTGTCTGTATGATTTTCACAGAAGAGCTGTGTTTCTATTCTGCTGTAAGGATGTCCTTTGCAGTTTCATTAACACAAAGCATTTAGGATCATTTCCTGAACATAGGGATGCCATAGTTTGTCTGCTACACATTGAGCAGAGAGCTCTATAATCTTTGGTCTTCTCTGAGTTAACTGAATCTGAGTCCCTCTACTTCTCCCATACCATGGAAATGCCACAAGTAGTAGAAAAATGCCCCAATAAACACAATATTGCAAAGTAAAAGCAAACGAGCAGTATTTTTTACATGGCTAAGCCCCTCCCATGGATTCTGTGTACCTCCTCCTAACTTTTCTCCATAAGGGTTTGTCCTTAGTCTCCTGGACTCTAGCTTGTACTTCCTATGTGTATGATGCTCACCAGTTGTTGCCTTTATGTGACCATTTCTTCCAACAGAATTGTTCCAGAACAGCTCACAAACTACTGCTCTTAAAGGGTAGAGTCCTTTAAATAGGTGCCAAGAAGCCCAACATCAATGCATAAAAGCACTGTGGTAATGGCAGATAATATGAATATACAAAAGTAAGTCATACTAAGATTATTCTATAAAAGAAACGGAGGTGTTCAGAGGATAGGCTGCACGGACAAGCCCCAGATTACTGCCATCATCTTGCAGACATGTGATTCACAAGAAGGATGTTTGTTCACTCCTTCCTTCATTTATTCAATTAATACTTTGTTTCAATGGTATATATGAATCCCTGCCAAAGAAAGACTTGATTCCAACTAACCCAGGTTAATATATCAACAGCTCCCCACTACCGCTGGGACTGAGGCCAAGTCTCCTGCATGGCTGGAAGTTTCTTTGTCTGGCCGCCCCTCGTTTCAGAGCCTTGTCTTGCGACATTCTCCACTTCTGTGGGCTGTTCCTGCCACACTGTTTCATACCCTTCATGCTTCCATGAGTTTGTTTTCCCTGCACAGGACATCGTTTCTCCCCTCCTGTCTGCTTCCATGGTGTCCTTATAAGTTGTCTAAGGGTCCTCTTCCTATTCTTTCCTGTCATTGCAATCTCAGTTATGTGCTGAAGTCGCCTCCTTCTGTGAGTGCCACAGTGACTGCCCTGTGCTCACAGCACTCACCCCTAGACAGTGATGGGCTATACAATAAGTATCTTCATGACTTGAACTTAGCAGAATACTTGGCAAACTACAGGCTTGGCAATCATATCGACTGATTATAGGATAAGTATAGAGACTGAGACATCCAGAACACAAAGAAGAGACAATTAACTGCAACCCAGGCTCTGGTCAAGGATCAAAACCATCTGATCCTTTAGAGTTGTCTCACTTAGTGTTGGTGGTATCCAGGGTTCTCTGCAGCCTCTGGATACATGGCACTTTCTGAAAGTGACAAAGTTCCAATGAGTCTCTATCTGAGAGTAATAGTTGGCAACTTAAAAGATTATTAATCTTCTTCAGGAGACATCCTCTATATTAATTTAGATTGCTTATGACAGATCTCTGATAAAATGAATGAATGTATCATCATTTCTAAAAGATTTTAATAAAAAAATCCTTGCGAAAAAAATACCCTTGACAATATATCTACACACAGTACCTGAATTAATAAACAGAGAATGGCTAGCTTTCTAGTTAAGGATGTTATCTCATACTGAATCTCAGTTATGTCAATTCCAGAGCCCAGCCAGTAGTTCAGGGTCTATCACTTACAGAACTGGGCATGTTTCTATTACTGCCCTGCCCTCTTGACTCATTCACCCTGGGTACCAGGCCAGTTATCCTCACAGCGGGTCTCATTCTCAAGTGCAGCTGACTTCATAGATCCAGACGATAGAAGCAATGAGGATTCTTAAGACCTAGCTGACCTTTCACCTACTATGAAATCGTAGTAATTTAAGTTATTGGGTAGAAAAGTCTGTCTTCTTAAAATGGTATAAATGTGTCAAAACCCAAAAAAGCTACACTAACATTTACCAACAAAGCTTCTTTCTTAATTATAAGGCAATGTGCAATCGAAATAAACCACCTGCATAATATTTTCCACCTATAAAAACACCTGCCTTAAAAGTACTTCTTTTGGTATACTAATATTACTCCCAAACAGTTTACATAGTAAAATGAGTTTTAAAAACTTACGCCCTACAAGGTAAAGTCTGTGTTAATAAAGGCTGAGTTCATAAAGTTTTAATGGAAAACAACAGCAAATACAGCAGTCCCTTCATGGCAGGACAGTCTGTGAACTTAACAAAGCTTCAACACTTTATCTGCAGACTGGAACAGGGGTTCCTGTTGAAGTGTAAGACTGAGGACTGGGCAGTGCCAACTAAAAGTGTTTCGAGACAGCTGAGCAGACACTAGAGTGGTGGTAGTGCTGGAGCAGCCATGCTGTCAGCGATACCCTCTGCAGGTAAGAAACTAACTCTCCAGGCAGGGTAGACACCTTTAAGTAAACGGGTGGATTTACAACAGACCTCAAGCCTCATGTAATGCCTGGAGGCCAACACATATGATACATTCTTTTTTATAAGTTTTTAAAGACTAATCAATTTATGTGGAGTGTTTTGCCTGCATGTATGTCGATGTATCATGTGCCTGCAGGGATCAGAAGAGGTCACTGGATCACCTGTAACTGAACTTACTTACAGAGATGTGAGCAACAAGTGCTCATCTGTCACTAAGCCATCTCTCTCTCCAGCCCTGTGATGTCTTCTTGCAATGTACGATTTTTTTTTTTTTTAGTTCTAAAGAAGGCCACCGATTGAGAAAGAATAAGGGAGAAAAAAATGTGGCAGAGAGAGGAAATGCACTTTTTTCATTTTTTAGCAAGAGCTTCTTCAGTGGATCTCTTGAAAGATACTGCTTGTTCTTCAAATGAAACACACGCAGTACTAGGCATTAATATGCGGAACTCAAGATCAGTGGCACTTGAGCCCTGGTGGTTTCACTAAAGAAAAGAGCTTCGAGTACAGTAGTCTACAGCAAATCTAATGCCTACTCACAACTTTCAGCTGAATAATTATAATGTCATTATGTTACACTTAAAATTTCCAGTTGAGAATTGTAAATTAAAAGTTTTGAATGAAACAAAAACAGACTTCAACATGAAACTAGCATGCTTTTACAGGAAAGTGGGTTCAGTGTATCCTATAAAACTGGAAAACATTTGAGAGATGATTAAATCCAATTTTTTTTTCATTTTGCAAATCTATAAGATACTAGAAAGGTTGTGTGATCATTATACTTTATCCTGCTCAGTGTTTCTGAACTCCAAACCCATTTTAATTCTTCCATAATATTCTATGCTACATATTCTTACATTTATTAAGGACTTCAGGTTAAAGGGATCTAAATATAGGAACAGTTGTTTATTTTCCTTTTTGATATAAAAATGAAGTGTAACACTTAATGGGGAACCTTCGTGAAGCATGAAATCACTATATTAGTAATTTGAGCATGCATTACTATTCCTGAGCAGGGCGTCTGGTATCCTTCAGAAAGCAATATACACACTTTCATCCTAGTGAATTACTCTCAATAACCAAGTGTGCATCTGACCACAGGGAACACTTTAATAGATTCCTAATATAGGAGAATTACAATTATGATGGATAATTAAAAACATAATTCAATAAAATATACCCAAGTAATAAGAAAATAGTTCAAATATTTTAATCATTTGAATATAAAGTAAGCCTTTATAAAAAAGATAAAAGAACAAATCAATATTACACCTACAATTATACAAAGCAAACAAGTGCTTGGGCCTTAGCACAGGTTCTTAATCTCAGGCACTGGGAGGAGGGGTCTGTGGAAGGAGGATCACAGATTCAAGGCTAGCCTGGGCTACAGAATACAGCCTGAGCTCATGGTCTGCCTGGTCAAGTTTGTGAGAGTATTTCAAAATAAAGAGTGAGAAGAGGGGCGGATATAGCTTAGTACTACCTTAGCCTACCACTGAGGGCAACTCTCCAATATTTCAAAAAAGGGAACAAAGCTTAAAATCTAAACTATGAATGCAGATAAAGTAACTCCTAAAAGACACAAGAGGTTTCCATATCCTACAAAAAGCCATCCAAGGTAGGCAGGAAATGAGGTGGGGAAGACACAAGACAATGGCCAATGCTGAACTCAGCAAGACTCCTTATGGTCTTTCAATATCATATGAAATATATGGGTAACATTTAAGAAAAAAATGAACATTTTAAAAGAAGCTGAAGAGAGATTTCATTGACATGGGTGGTTGAACTGAGAAATCATTCCCCTGCTCCAGTCTTGGGCTGATTATCGACAGGAAAGGAGAAGGGGAAGAGTGCCAACCCTGGGAGTTAGGAATGAAGAGGGCAAGCTATAAATAGTTACCAGCTTCTCACTCACTCACGCTCAAAATGTAGACATGCCCTGGCAGAAAGCTGATTTGAGCATACTTGTCAACACTAGTGATGTGTCTAAGACCACTAAGAGTCAAGACATTAGATCTGAGGACTTTGCCTAAATCTATGGTGATGGAAGAGATGCCTGGAATTGGGATTCACAGAACTTAACCCAAAGAAGTGGCAAGGAAGCCCAGGGCTTAAGAAGACACATAAATAAAATACAAAATGTAATAAAAACAGTAATTAAAAAAAGCACAATATTGGCATAGGAACAGATAACACAACAGTGGACCAGAATCAAAAGCTCTTACAGAAGAAAGGGCATTGTGATATGGCATTTGACAGATGACACAGGAGTCTATATATATGGGAGGGTAGATGTTTTTCTTTATGTGTCTATTTGGATCCCTGATGTATGTATATGTACCACTTGCATGCCTGGTGCCCCTAGAGGCCAGAAAAGCACATCACATTTCCTGAAGTGGAGATACAGGGTGGTGTGAGACACTCCATGGTACTGTGACAGAAACTCAAATTCTCTGCAAGAACAGCAAGCTCTCCTAATGGTTGATCACAATGCCAGCAAAATACTGAAAATTAAATCCCACAGAAAACTGAGAAAAGAACAAACATACAATACACAGATGATACAATCTGAATAAGCACTGTCCATAAAGATGACACGCTACTTCACCAACAAAAATTTCAAACCCTGAAGATACCAAGTCAGGAAAAAAATATAAATAATGGGAATTTCATAACCTGCTGGTAGGAGCGTGGGAGGAAGCCTGTAAACCAGGTTTCTAGGAAGGCTGAACAGACCTGCCAAGGTTTCATGTTCATGCCATACTGGCCCCAGCAATTCTACATCTGGTATGCTCTAGACATATTCTTCTCATACATACAAGTAAATACATGCAAAATTTCTGTTGTTGCCCCATTTGTAATTGGAGAAGTTTGGCAAGTGTGAGACAACAGCCATGATGATAGTGATTATACAAACTGTGATGAAATCACAAGAGACCAAACCATGTCACTAATAAAATAAGCAGAATCCACTTTTTTTTCTCCTAGTGTTGTCCTGGGAAATCAAGTTGAGCATCACCTGGCAACTTTCAAAAATGTGAATTTAAGGCCCCTGCTTGAAATCCAAGCAATCAGAAACTCTGACAAGGGGATCCAGCAGTGTATATCTTAACAAGCTCCCCTACTCCCCTTTAAGAACCATTATGTTAAGCCACATGTGTCAACAAAACCAAAATCTCAGCCCCCAAAGAGTGACATGTACCACAATTTAATAGAAACATTAATAATGACAATAATTCCAGGCAGAAATGTTGCACACTGACTTCAGGCGGGAGGAACAGCACTAGAGAGAATAGAAAGGGAAGATTTCAGATTTAGTTATGGTATTTGAGTTATTTGAGAGGAAGACTGAATGGCCAAGTTTGTGTTTCTGTAAGATAACTATTATGTGGGGACAGGAGCCATGTAGCTTGATGGAAGGTGTAGATGAGAAAGCTGTGTGCTGTCTCTCTCAATGGCCCAGTCAGGCTGAGAGGATTTAATGGACGTGCCAAATAACTGGGTCTTGTTAACATGTTACAACCTAGAGGGAAATATATGGGCTGAAGCTGTTGGTAGTGGGGTATTCCTATAGCCCTAGCCCTCAGGAGGCAGCATATATAATACACACATATTCACATGGAGCAAACATTTAAAAGCTCTGAGTCTGGACAGAACTGGAGTATCCTCTCTGCACAGCTGGAATAGACGTTAGAGGTGACAAGCAATGTGTGAAGAATGGAAAGTTACAAGGAAGAGTACAGTTGAAGTAAGATAGCTTCCAGGACCATTGAGAGAGTTGCACAGTGGACACGCTCATGAGGTAGACTTCCAGAAGGCTAAAGGCTAAAATGAGACCTGTGAAGCACAAAGATGATCCATCACTAGAGTTCCTCCCCTTGAAAAGTGAGTTGTTCTAGGACTGGGAGGGAAAAGTCCATTGTGTGGCCTAGAACATCAAACGTGTGATATAGAATTGGCAACTGCAAATATATTACTACCTTCCCAGATGTTCAGATGCAACATGGAAGAAAAAAAGGTAATAATGGATGGATTAGTATTGTGGAATATTTATCTAGGCAAAGATATATTACAAATGTTTATGCTGCATTTCTTTATTTAAATGCGTGTTGCTGTTTTACCTTGCCTGCCTAAGGCACTTGATTGGTCTAATAAAAAGCTGAATGGCTAATAGCTAGGCAGAGGAGGGACAGGTGGGGCTGGTGGGCAGAGAGAATAAACAGGAGGAGGAATCTAGGCCTGAGTGGAAAGAATGAAGAGAGAACAAGGAAGGAAGAGAGGGAGATGCCCAGGGCTAGACAGTCAGGCAGCCACCAGACAGACAGTCACAGAATAGATCATAGACAATGAAAAAAAAAAGGTAACAAGACCTGAGGCAAAATGTAGAAGAGAAACAGATTAAAATAAGTTATAAGAGCTAACAAGAAACCAGCATAAGATAAGGTCAAGCATTCACAACTAATAATAAGTCTCCATGTCATCATTTGGGAGCTGGTTGGTGGCCCAAAAGAAAGCCTGCTATAGATTAGAGCCTGGGAGGAGGTAGGATAAAATGGGATCACGAGTCCAGGCCAGGGTGTCAATTTGGGAAAGAGGAAGGGTCCCTTCTAGCTAAGACAGACGATAACAAGCATCAGAATACTGATAAGTTGTGCAGGTGTGCAAGGAGAAAACAGCATAAAAACAGAGGCAACACTATACAACCCATGCTGAACCCAGGATGATCTTGGGGAAGAAATAAGGTTGGAGTAGATGTTGTGGAGACAGAGTCAAAGGATCACCATCCATCTTTATGAGGTCATTCAGAACAGTAACTGTTAATGGAAGAAGTCTGTTCAACATAGTTATGAGCAGAAGAATGAGACTCTCTAAGATCAAAGACAATAGTCAAGAGCCCCAGCATCATCCCCCATCATCCACTGCATGAGATGTTAAACACACCACCACACTACATCCTTTCATCCTTTTTTCTTGTCCCTCTAGCTCAAAACAATTTATTTTTTAATTTGTACAGTCCAATAACAAATAGTCTTTCTCCAATACACTGGCTTCGTGCAGCACACTGATCCCAGAACCAGAAAAGCAGTTGAAAACAAGAGTCGTGATTTCAGTCCCATGATTAAACTATCCAGTGACTTCCCACATCTTTAGAATTAAATCCAAACCTTAACCCCGAGATACCAGAAAGACAGTGGGGAGTTCTACCCACCATTCAGAAAAAAAAAAATTTCTTAATATTAAAAATGCCCAGTTCACTATTTTTGTTAGTTCACTATTTTTGCCATAAGAACAGCCTCAAAGTCTATCTAGTGGTTTTGAAAAATAAATGTTTTTATAAAATATAGATAACGAAGTCTTCTGGCCAAGTAATTGGCATTGCTAAGTTCAACTAGGTAAATTAGTTGAACAAGAAACAGGGTGTTCACTTGGTATGCCTGGGCTTTATTAAGCATGCATTGTGCCTTGTCTCTTAAAGATTTATTCCATAATGACAAATCTAGATGAATATCCCTATTGGATTTTAAGCTTCAAGAAGGTAGGAACTATATCTTCTTCATTCATGGGTTATTCTCTGCACAGAGCATATACTCATCATATTGTAGATGTTAAACCATATTAGTTAAACTACTGAACAGATGTTAGCTCAATTACTGAATATACTAAGAAGCCAGAAAGAACAGGTTGATTTGGGTGCCAGACAGAAGGGAAAGCCACAGTTCAAAGGGTGTGACTAAGACACTGATGTGATGTGGTTAAACAATTTTACCCTTATAATCTTTGTTTCTTTTAGCTGTTAAGTGACATAAAAATGACATGCATCTTAGGAAAATTAAAATGCATCAGTAGTCCATTATCATAAACTATGACAAATAACCTTTAACAGAACTCAAGAGTTTTTACTGACACACTAAAAACCCTCAAGGCTTAATCATGCAAGAGAACCTGCCAGTCAGCTCCATCATCTGAAAGACAGCTCAGAGATGTCAGTAAAAGTCATCTCTCCAATGATCTGCCAATCTAAGAACCTAGGTTCCTGCCAGTCAGCTCCATCATCTGACAGCTCAGAGATCTCAATATAAGTCTTTTCTCCAATGACCTGTCAATCTAAGAGCCCAGGTTGAGATTCTTACAGATAACACAGTATCTCTATGAGGTCCTCATTATGGCCAGAATGGGAGAGAGGGAAGCTAGAGGCTCTCTGTAAAGATACTTAGACTTCCCAGAGACATTCAGGCATGCAGGGGGAACTCTACTTCTGTTGATGGCCACAAAATCACTACCAAAGAGAAAATGAAAAAAATTACTAACTCCCAGTGAAAAGCATCAAACTTCAAATGAATTCTACAATGCTTTGGGAATGTAATTGTTGTGAACAATAAATAAAATTTAACCCAGCAGCCTTAACATCATGGTCATATTTTCTAAAATGGTTATTTGCACAAACATATCCATTAAACTGACTGCAAATGTACAGTTAACCTCAAATTTAAAATATAATTTTAAAGCACTTAGTACCACTCCTGATTTATTCCTTTATAACTTACACTCCATTAGCAGCTCTCACAATCTATTTGGCTCAGAAAATTCATTTCTGAACATATTGTTTGAGCTTGCTGAACACTGCTTACAGGTAACTTGGAATGTGTGGTCAAAATTTCTGATCTGATTTTTCCAGTTTTTCTAAGTAGTTAAATATAGAGGATCAACATAAAGAGAATTTGAAAAGGATGTCTGAACTTAGCTGGTCTAAAAATCAAGCTTATCTCAGAGCATTCTCTAAGGTTTGTCATGCATAATTCATAGATTTTTTCTTAAACATTAGTTATATACATATACTCATACATCAAATCACTAAAAATAAATTATTTGGAAAGTGACATTAAACAGCCATCCTCTGATGCAAATGTTACCAAGAGAGAATTACACTTGGCATTACAAAGAATATACCCATGGTCACCCAAGGACAGAATTTCCACTCAGGAATCCCTGTGCAAAAATGGTGCTCCTTGTTTTACCATACAGGTCTATTTCAATAAAATGGTGTAAATCACTAAATTATTTTAAATTTGAGATCCAAAAATTTTAAATTTAAAAGGTCACTCTTTGCTCCTGCTAGAAGGCTGCTGGAGCTGAAAGGCGGCCCTGCTTGCTGTCAGCTTGTCTGCTTATGTGAGCTACTCCACTTAGAAATATATATATATATATATATAGATAGATAGATAGATAGATAGATATAGATATAGATATAGATAGATAGATAGATAGATATGTATAGATATATAGATATAGATAGATATAGATATAGATAGATAGAAAGATAGATAGATATAGATATATATAGATATATCACACACACAAACAAACAAACAAAAGTAAATGACCAACAGCAATAAAACCAACCACTCTGGTTTGGCATGTTATTTCTTAGGATCAAGATTTCATCTCACATGCAACAACTATTTACATGGATGAGAAAGGGTGTGATGAAGAAACTGGAGAATTCATGTCAGGCCAAAAAAATTTTTTTTTCAGTGAAGAGTGTTTAATATAGGATATTTTCTCCCATGTAACATTAAAGGTTGGAAGCTGCCAAAACCACAACAGTCAGATCCCAGCTACTGAAACCAGTATGCTAAAAATATATATATGGGCATTTTTATTTACTCAGTCCAAAAACAGAGTGGTCCAAGTAGCTAGATATATTTGAACATTTTTTCCAGTTATAATTAAAATTCTGTTGGTTGAATAAAAATTGGGACATGGTTTCACCATGAATGGATTCTTGCCACTGAACTTGCTGAGAATATGAAGTGCATTTTCCATATGATGCTTTTTCACAAATGAGTGGATAGCACTTGCTCCTACGCAAACCTGGGGATTGCCAAAGCTGTGTTTTCTCAGAAGCAGCCGCTTGCAGGGACCAAATGCTGTTCCTCAGTACCAGGGAAGCATGGCTGTTCTCCAGGTGAAGAGACAACACCTAGCTGTTGACTTCCCTGTGGTCTATTTATGACAGAAAACCTGCTATCACTCCTCTCCATGGGAAGTTCCTTTCAAATCGCTTAAAACATGCTTGTACGGAACATTTGAGTGGGACAATAGTTTCACAGAGCAATTTTAATGAAACTAACATTTATAATGAACAATTCAATGCTATTTTCCATTAATTTTTGTCATGACAAACACTTTGGATCTTTTGAAAAGCAAAAACAAACAAAAAAGATTAATTATAACTATAACTAATTTAACTATATTTTCTCCTATATATTTTGTCTTGCTAATTGAATGTTACTTTGTTTTACTTATCAGGACTGAAGCTATCGCTCCTTTGTTTTACTTACTATGTTTCTAGCTTTTATTAAAATATGTGAACAGGAATTCAAACAACTGCATGAAACACAATTATACCACTTAGAGATATTCTAGATATTTCTGTGCCTGTTCCCCTGAAGTGCAGTTTGTCTTCCCTTCTAGGAAAACTGTGATTGTACACAGAATGCTGAATCTACATATTCAACAGAACAGTCCACAGATGCAGTCTTCCCATTTCTCATGGTTTCCATGTGATCTAGACACTAAAATTCACATGGATAAATATGGAAAGTGCAGGAATGTAGGCAATTAAAAGTGAACTGAAATTTAAGCCCTCTATGTTCATCAAGTAGTTCTAAGTGTAATCTATGTCTATAACTAAAAAGATCGTACAAAGAAAGCTCATAATCTGGGACATATAAAGAAGTTCTCTCTCAGAGAACACTACAGATCACCAACCTACTCTGGTACAAAGACTCGACAGTGGCAGCCCTCTAGCCAAGTCCCATCAACCTTTGGTAATAGCTGATCTGTAGATTTTGGTGGAGGAAAAGTTAACAATTATAGGGAGTATTTTTCAAAGAAAATTTCACCTCACTTAAAAAGATAGAATTTCTAATAGCTAAAAATGGATGGAAAATGCTCAGACCTTGGTATCTCAATGAAAATCAGCCTTAGCCAGTGCAAGGCACATTTTAAGAGGGACGGAGTTGGAGTACACCACTTACGTTATGTTAAGGAAATATCACAGAATGGCCACTGAAAGGAGTCCATTGCCAGTCAGTATGCTAAGCAACCCGGGAAGGTTAGTTGGGACTCTTCAAAGAAGTGTGTACCAAATTAAAGTGGGAGAATGGAAATGTCACTCTCATAATTTCCCTTGCAGCTTTTCCTCACTAAAAATGGGTTAGTCATTTGCTACAACTCAGGCTCTCCTAGACATTATTACAGTCACGGGGGGGGGGGGGGTGGGGATGGGGGTGTGAAAATCAAACACAAGCCAAATATTCCTTTCCTTTAACAGGGAAGAGAGAGGACATTTTACACTGAAGATTACCCGGCACTTGTATGATACTGCTGACTACATACTCTAGAAATAATTAATGAGTCTCAATTAGCAGTATGCAATTTACATTTTCAGCTAACTCAATAACTAAAACAATAATGAGCTACTTTCCCTTGTATTATCCACAGGATCTAATAGTTCCTTAAACACAGAAAACCTGGCAGCTAGACAGCTCTTTGTGTCAACTGTTTATCTAATGTCATCATAGATGTTGATGCTTTTTTATGAATAAATGATAACAATATTATTATAGATTCACTATTATAAGCCAGACATAGTGGTGTGCAACTGCAGTCCCAGCATTTGAACTAGAAACCACAAAAGTAATGAGCAGAACAAAGAAACGTCTTTAAGGCCAGTTATTCTGTCTTTAAACCTCCTTGGCTGGCGGGTCCCAACATACTGCTCATGGCACTTTGATATCCATCTTTCCAAAATAGATTTCTTAAGCTTCATCAAATTTAGGGAAAGTGTGATAGGGAAATGGGTGAATTTTCAAATAAAGAGGGCTGGGAACACAGGTCAATGGTAAGAAATACAATACTATGGGCTAGGTCCTAGGTTCAATCCTCAGTCTCTCTGTCTCTCAACCTCCCTCCCTCTCCCTCTTTTTCTCTCTCTCTGTCTGTCTTCTCTCTCTCTCTCTCTCTCTCTCTCTCTCTCTCTCTCTCTCTCTCACACACACACACACACACACACACACACGTGTGCAAGCAAAATGTAAGATCAAATGAAATTGGCATGAGGAAAATTAATTAAATTCCCACATAAAAAATAGGGCCTTCTTTCCTTCTAGGAACCCTTGACACAACTGACTTGATTTCTTTAAAAAGATTTATTCCTTTTTATTTTAGGTAAATGTCTTGTTTCTACCTATGTATGTGCACCATGTGTCCAAAGAGATCAGAGGTCTGGGATCCCCTGGAACTGGAGCTACAGAGGGCTGTGAACTGCCTGCCGTGTAGGTGCTGGAAACTGAACCTAGATCCTCTTGTGAGGGCAGCCAGTGCTCTTAACCACGAGCTGCCTCTCCGCCCTGCACAGTTAACTGGTTGGATTTTAGGCAAACAGACAGTAGCACACTTTCACTCTTTGTTGTGTTTGGCTGCAATTTTGAGATGCAGGAGTCCTGTCATAGCTGCAGAAGTTCCACCGAAAAAGTTCAACAAAATAAAGTCATGGGAGGAGAATTTAGAGAAAATGATTGTCATTTCTAATGAATAAAATGGTTAAAAATCAGAGAAAACTTTTCTTTCATGAAACTCATTCATGTAATCTGTTAGTTGAATAGAATTTCTGACTTGTAATATAGTATTTTTACCATATTTATTAGGGCATATTTATTAAATCAATTTTCAAAATTGTGAAGTCAAAGAAATAATAATCAAGAATGTATTCATTAGATGACTAGAGGCTTATACATTTAAAGAAAGAGCACAGGATTGAATACTCTATGTAGGAGGGTTTGATTTGAGAGAATCCAAATAACTTCAGTGGCTATATCAGTAAATAAAAACCATATAACTTTCCTTAGTCACGCGAATATGCTTACACAATCAGAAGAAAAATATAAAATACAATAAAGAATTTAAAATAAGTATTGGTAAAAACAAATGATTGATTTCATTATTAAGGGAAAGCAAGTTTTCATAATGAACTAATTGAGGAGTAAGTTACAGGTTCCATTCACTAAAATATTTTTTTGGTTGTCCATCTTAAACATTCATTTATTTTTTTAAGTGGGACATTAGTATAAAGAGCTTACAAGTAAAAATAATCACACACCAAAGTTAACAGACACAAAGTCTGCAATCTCAGTTAACTTCCACACAGTTAGAACAACCATTCGAAGCTGTACAACTCCACATTAGATTTTGTACTTTAACTATTAAATATATTTTTATGTACTTATCACCACTGAGAAATAAAAAAATACCCAAAAGAGTTGAAACTTGAAAACCAATCAGCTTTTCATGACTTAGGTGTTTTTACCGGAATACAGACCCAGCCACAGGTCATATCACTTAGAATAGCCTTCTGCCATTCCAGGAAAAAAAGTGGAATCAGGTGTAGAGGACCCAGGGGTACCAAAGAGAGCATGCAGCTGGTGCAGGGGACTTGGAATGAGGGTCTTATCCTTGTCACTGGACAGGACAGCAGGCTTTCATGTCAGGCCCACTTGCTTCCCTCCATCATTATTTGAAGTCAGAAAACTGGAAAGACCTTTCTTACTGGAACATTTCTCAGTCACATCTAGTAAATTACCATTGTTTGGCTTTTCTAAGTTTCAGGAATTCTTCTAAGAACAGGAGTTAAATAAATTGATGAAATAAACATCTGTCTTAGCAGTTACTAAGGTGCTGACAAAATAAAAGATGACACCAGAGGCTTCTGGGGGCTTGTTTGTTTCTTTAAAGGAGTATTTCACTGCTGGAAGGTGCTTCTGAGACTCATGGGGAGGAGTTATCCCCTCCTCCTCTCTGGCCTGGGTGAGCACCATGGGGATGATAAAGAGGCTCTCTGGAGTCTTCATACATGCATTTTAATTCCTGGCAGTGTTCGCAGTTCACAAACAGTGCTGCGTGTTAAATCTGGTAGGGAGCTTGAAAACCCCTGATGCCCATGCTGAAACCAGAGCAATGCAATCGGTATCTCTGGAGGTGGAACACTGGCACCAGTACTTCTGTTCAGTTCCCTGATTCCAATGTGCAGCAAAGTCTGAGAACCACTCAACTGGATGACTGCTTCTTTATAAAATCATCTCACTGCTGTCCTAGTTCTTAAGGTCCACTGTGCTGTAGTGTGTTCTTAAAACAGTGAGTGAAGGCCTCATGTCACTAAGCAAAAGGGACACAAATTACTACATTGTCATTTGAAATGTTGTCTGTACCACAGTTTGTGAATTATATTAGCCATCAATCTTTCAGACATTATTAAAGGCTTTAGTTACTAACAGATTTATGAGAAAACTTACAGTAGTTAAATTGCACACGTTTATTTCATGTTGTTTTCAACAGGGCTATTTATTGATCTTATTGGCTGCCAGAAATGTGGGTAAATAGTGAAGCTGGTCAAGTAGGCTTGTGCAGTTGGATACACTGGTACTTCATTTTAAAATGTGCTTTCAGATGCTAAGCACTTCGAAGTCAGTCTCTACAAACAAACTATTCATTAGTTGGGGAAGATAAATCTTTCTCTGACAGAACTCTTTGACAGCAGGCTCAGTTCACAGTGTTAGAGAAAAATTTCTAAAAGTTTCATTATCACAAAATGAAAACTAGGCATTGATATTAGTATGCACACCTGTCTTAATTAAGTAGTTGCGTGCATGCTTATGAACACACATGTAAGCTATTACTGTGCATTATGCAGTGATTTGAGCAGCTCAGGAAGAGGCACTAACAATTGCCAGTTCTTCTCTTTGACAGTAACTACTGCACTCAGTATCCACTGCATTCCAGCTCTAAACTCCTCAGCACACACACATACATACGGCTAATACATTAGAAAACAGGACTGAGAACGCTCACGAGTTTATTCATTACAACCAGAGGGGAATCACGGGCTTACCTGCAGCTACCACTTTAAACTCAGACTACACATACAGTAAGTGGTCCCCAAAGCACAGTTACCAGTGCTGCTTCATGTTTCCACTCAGGCTGCTGCACACACAAAACCTTCTGCAATTAAAATGCCCACAGTGGCAAAATGACGCTTTTAAACACACAACAGTTTGAAGTGTCCAGGAATGGATGCCCATAAATGAGGGACCCTTGGTGCCCTTCCAAATGCTAAGGCCAGTGCAGAGGCTGGCCTCAGTCTTCCCACTCCCTTCTGTGCAAAATCAAATGAACACAGTCTGGGACAGACTTGGTCTCTGTAGGGTTTTATATCTGTTAATCTCTGATGTATGCAGGTGGCCAGAACACATCCCTCCCCTCTTTCCAAAAAATGTTTTTGAGTTTTGTTTTTAGTTAAAATATTATTATATCATTTCCCCTTCTTTTCCTCTCCAAACCATCCCAAGTTACCACCCCTTGCTCTCTCAAATTCATGCCCTCCTTGTCTTTAATTGTTTACACACACACACACACACACACACACACACACACAGAGAGAGAGAGAGAGAGAGAGAGAGAGAGAGAGAGAGAGAGAGAGAGAGAGAAGGGACAATTTTCTCAATGCATTTATATGTTTACTTCATGGATGCTCAGAATAAATTATGTTATTAATGTCTTTGATACTAATATACATATGAAGCAGTTTTTAAATGTAATGCTGACTTTCTGATATTATGGAATTATAAGCAGACCCATCAGAAACAAGCTCATCTTGTTTATTCAATTTCCCATAAAATAATACATAGGCATGTATCCAAATATATTAACTTTCAATATATTGGATACTTAATATATGACCAAATGAACTAAAGAAACAAAAAGTTCTTGGGGTAAAAAAAAATTTCCTATTTTTTAAACTAGATTTATGTTGTACTTTGCTGACATCTGATATGGAAGAAAATCATCATCCACACTTTCAAACTGCACTGTAGGAATCAGTACAATAATGAAAGGCATCACAGGGCTCACATTAAAGACACAACTGTGAGTGGACAAGCTCAGCCTTGGAGGACAAAGAAAGTCAAGCCAATCATCTCCCTCCTCAAAGTCCTCAGACTTTCCAATCATTAACACAACAGGGCAATTCACCATCTTTAAAAAACAAAAGTGAATTCCATTTTATTAGTTGATGTTTTGTAAAAACAAAAACCAATGTTTTAAGAAAAAAATGAAGAGCAATTACTTGAATGGTAAGCATCATATAAATGCCCTACACCCAACTTGACTAATTACTGTGTTAAAATCCAGACAAGCCTGTGCTGACTCTACATGGTACAGGACAGTGATCACTGTGGAGCAATGCCTTTATTCTGCTATTCTTGAGACATCTGAAACTATGGACTCAGGTGTTGGGATGTCCTTAATCTCTGCAGTCATGTAACTTATTAAACTTGGATCTCTATAACTGATTTCTAGAAAACTTTCTGCATTTCATGCTATAAACTAAACGAATTTATAATATCCACTCAAACACAAAGAAGGGAGGGAGGGTACATATGGTGTCTCACAATGGCCTCTATCTTCCATGATTAAGATTTAGAGTATGTTTCTTCCCACAGCAAGGATTTTTCTCTCCCTCTCGTATTTCTAGTAAATTACTTACTCAATTTTGTCATTCAATCTTTAAATGGAAAAAAATGTCTAAAGCTCTTAGTGCAAAGGGAAGATTAAGAGTGTCAGAATTATTCTGATCCAATGATGAGCTAAGCAAATCTTTTAAAATAGCTCAAATGGTATGAGAATTTTACAAATGAGCTTTAAACAGCCTAAATTTAAATTGCTCTTAACTTCTGAATACCTAACAAGCTACTGTTTGCAGCCTGAATATAAACATTCATGCCAGACTAACCGGAAAAATCCAGGGCAAATCCCCGATTATTATTTTCCCCGTTTCCAATATCCAGCTCTACTTAAGAATGGCATCTAATGAATGCTCCTGCAATAATTTCTACAGGAGATGATTTCATTTCTGCATTCTCACTGCCATTTCCTTCAGAATTGTCACCATCACTCAACTGTTCTATCCATTATTTCTATCTACACACATTTCACAAAGGAAAAGTACATCATTAAACCCATCACATTTTCCAAAACTGTAAGCGAGCACATGAAATCATCTCTTCTCTGCCAGGGATCATCCACAGGAGAGGGCAAGCTCCATCTAGCAGAGTAGGGGAAGTGTGCAGACTAACCCGCTTAGGTTTAGCCCTGTTTAAATTTCACCATCTGCAAACAAAGGGTTGCTTTCCCCCTCTGGGTAACCTTAAATATTTCTCCATGCTTTATGCAAACTACTGTGAAAATTGAAAAACATATTCTTCATGATGACATTCATTTTGGTTTTTAAAGAAAAGGCAGTGGAGTTTAAATGCACTCTAATCAATGCCTGTTATCATTTGCTGTTAAAACTCAATTTCCTGGGGAAAATATTCCTGTTCTACATAAACATATGCATACTCAAATCCATATAGTAATTTTATATACGTACAATATAGTCACATGAATATGAGCATATATATAAAAATATAATATACATGTATTTATACAATGTATTTATAAGCTTGTCAACTGAATATTTGCAGTTTAAGGGATGTCATTTAAATAAAAATAAGATAGGTTGTAAGGTTAAAATAAAAATGACACCTTCTCTAATTGAATTAAAAAATTTAAAGCAAATTGACTGTAAATGTTTGAGGCAGGTAAATAGTACTAGAAATTTAAATTAGCATCTTGTTTGACTTGGTGTCAATTTAGCAAAATGGAGTATCAAACTATAAACTTATACCTTTCTTTGTGCAATCCCAAGCCAATGCACCTAACATCATGTATCCTGACACTACCACATGAACAGGAATTACTAGCATATCAGAGTTCCTGTGATCAATCATTATTTTCATGATATTAGTCAGCAATGAATACTGTGATGGTTATTGGTGTTACTGTCATGACAAAACTTTGGTTTTCTTGCTAAACTGTTTTTAATGTGAAGAGCAAGTTTACTTAAAGCCAGTTCCCATCAGTCCCCAACATAGGCTTTTCTTACCAAGTCCTGCCTAAAAGCATCATGGTACAAAGTCTGTCAAATAACTAGGACAATTGAAGTACCTGGAAAGTACACAGTCCCTTCTCCATAATCCTGACAACCAGTTCATCTGGCCAGCAATATTTGTCAGTGTTTATACATTGGAACGATATAATCTCAGACTGAAATACAAAAAGAAAATATTATGGTTCATATAGTATTGTAAAAATGTAAATGATTTATCATCCAGCCTTAAGTTCATCAGCAAATAAGCCTAATTCTCTCTTCTCTCAAACTTTGCCTCCTCTTCTATTTTCTTCAGATCCAATAGCCAGAGTGAGAGCCCTGGAATCATGGCTAAACCTTTACTGAGATACAGTAACATCTAAGAAGCAGGAGATGAGTCCATATCTCAATTCTTACCCCTACTCAATTTCCATTGTTGCCACTATGCCCAGAAAGGGTCACAGAAAAAGCGATCCAGAGCTCATCAAGGAAGCAGTGACTCCCAAGGCTGAATAGATAGCACAGGAGTGGCAGTGAGGAAGCAGGCCGGGCCATGCACCAGGAATCCTGTCGCAGAGGCTTGCTATTCAGACTGCTGGGGGTGAAGAGGTAAAGATCTCAGGGGATGCACACACAGAAACAGCGTGAAAGAAATTAAGAAAGAAGAATTTGCTGACAATTACAACATTTGTTCAATGAAGTAAAACTATTCGATACTGAAGTTAAAAACTACTAGAATGTATGCGGGAAAAGTAAAGCTATACTAATATGAAATGGCTGCTAAGAATTATATTTCAAAGAAGATTCAAGAATATTGACTCTGCTGGCACACAGGTAATCTCGGAGAAGTCACTTAACCATTCGGTGACCCAATTATATCTCAGCTGCAATGTGGCAATGTTAAGATACCTTCTGGTTATTGTGAATATTAAATGGAAAATACAAATGAATGCAAAGTGCAAAAATCACATCATTAGTAAATGACAAATTTGCTTTTAGATCTAAAATTTGATTCTTTGGCTAAAAGTTAAATTCTAACATTGGATATCTTTAACCTTTGTTGTTCCTAGAATGTACCTAATGTGCCATGTCTCCCAAAGACCATATTTGAATGTTCACCAGGAAGTACCTGGAATCAAGCTGTAGAAAAATGTCTGGGAGGGAGGGAAACAGTTTTATCATTTACAGGAGTCATCTGCTATTTGATTTTAGCAGTAATTACAACTGTTGACAACGTTGCATTTGGCTGACAAAACTGGGAGAATTCATAGTGACCTGTCCTGGTAGGAACAGTCTGGAGTCTATGAAATGTAATGCCTGGACCTTGGTTTGGAGAAGAACAATTTACTACAGGGTGGATTCATCAATAATTCTCTTTTCTTGAGCTGTTTTCATTTTATGCGACTTCTTTTCACAGCCAGGATCAGCTGATGCATTGTCTCAGCTTCACACAATTCATTCACAAGCTTCTGAACGATGGCTGTGGTGACTGACAAGGGTACCTCAGGGAGACTAACACGTGAAACCTAAAACAAGAGACTTCTTTTGATGCTACATAAAAAACTTCTCTACAGACTTTCAGCAGAACAAATTCTCCTTTGGACAGTGTAGTCAATTTATGAAGGTTTTTATGACCCCTGAAGGAATTCTTGCATTCCAACCATCCCAAGGCTGTAATAAGCTGAAGTGAGGAATGTATGTCATATATACTAGCCTCTGCCTTTTCAATTTAAAATGCCACTTATTCTTTGAAATGAGAACAGAATGGAGGTTAAAATGAAAATAACCAACTTCCTCAGGAGAATTCCAGAAACAAATGTGATGAATTTCTCTCCACAGGTGAGAAGATAAGCCACATGAAAAATAAAATGCCAGCTGTCTAGAGCAAGGATGAAACCCCTGTCCAAAGCCTGTCCCAAGCTGTCCCTAGATCCGATTAGCCCTGATGGCCACATACTAGCTATTTGGTACGAAGGGGTCTAACTATGACTATATTTAACTTCCTTGTTGCTCTTGGTTTTTGTTCGTTTGTTTGTTTTTTCTCTGTAAAAGAGTATTTTCTCATCTGATCTCTGACCTCCAATTCCTGTTCCCATAGCTCATGTCAAGCTGACATACCAGCCTGCTCCATCCTGAGGATCCTGTGCCTGCTCAGAGTAACATCCTCACAGAGGTCAGGCTTTGCAAGTTCACTACCTGCATCAGGATGAGAATGTTACCCACGCTACTTTGCTCCCTAGGTTCTCTTTAACCTTGTGTTCTCCTTCATCTCTTAGCCACTAAAACACCACATACTAGCTTTTTCTGTTTATTTTCTTCCATTCTTACTTGAATTCAAAATGCACAAAAGATGGAGATTCAGGATCATTTTGTTCACTTGCGTTTACAATAAGTCTGGCACACAGTAAGTACTTAACAAATGTGTGTGGTGAATGAAGGACTGGTCTTTTCCACCAGGTGTGGAAAAGATACTGACCTACAAAACATATTTCACTATTTTAACATAGTGTCAAATTAACAAAATATAAAAAAATTAAGCAATGACAGTAAATGTAAGATAAATAAAAATGACTCATATATCTATAAAATAGATGGCTTAATCAGAAGTGCTTTAAAATTTTAGAAAAAAATACTGAAAACTTAAAAACATTCTAAGTACACCATTTCCCCAGGTTTGTGGACTAAACGAGGTGTGGCCTCTGGTCCAAGGTAATAAGTGTAACCCACGGAGTGCTAAAGGACAGGCAGACCGGAGGTCTAAGAGCAGCTTCAGGAGAGGACAAGGGGCTGGAGACACAGGAGGGAAACAGAGAAAGAGAAGGCTCCATGGACTTAAGCACCACATAGGGAACCACGAACAAAGATCAGGTTTTCAGTCGCTTTGACTTCAGCAAAAGCCATACATCAAAGTATGCCCTGCCAATGAATGGCAGACAGCTAACAATCCCACACATACAGAAAGAGCAGTCATTCCCTAAGTATGACACTATGAAATGTATTGTGGAGACCAAGGGTCAGGGGAACTAACACTTTTGAGGAGTGAGTTTTTCCCAGGGAGAGAACCAAACCTTGCCCTTCATTACTCCCACTGTCATCCAGGTTGTTCATGTAGATCTCATCCATTTCTCTGTCATTGGGTGATCCCTGTGTCTTTCCTAGGGTCCTGTTTTCTAGGTAGTCTCCCTGGAGTTGTGTAGCAGTCTAGTCATCTTTGTTTTACATCTAGTGTCCTCCTATGAGTGAGTACATACCATGTCTGTTCTTCTGAGTCTGGGTTACCTCACTCAGGATGATTTTTTTCTAGATCCATCCATTTGCCTGCAAACTTCATGATGTCATTGTTTTTCTCTCCTGAGCAGTTCTCCATTGTGTATATGTACCATATGTTCTTTATCCATTCTTCAGTTGAAGGGCATCTAGGTTGTATCCAGGTTCTGGCTATTACAAACAATACTGATATGAACATAGCTGAGCAAATGCCCTTGTGGTATGATTGAGCATTCCTTGGGTATATGCCCAAGAGTGCTACAGCTGGGTCTTGGGGGAGATGGATTCCCAATTTTCTAAGGAAGCGCCATATTGATTTCCAAAGTGGCTATACAAGCTTGCATTCCTACCAGCAGTGGAGGAGAGTTCCCCTTGCTCCACATCCTCTCCAGCATAAGCTGTCTTCTGTGTTTTTGATCTTAGCCATTCTGACATGTGTAAGGTGGCATCTCAGAGTCATTTTGATTTGCATTTCCCAGATAATTAGGGATGTTGAGCAATTCCTTAAATGTCTTTCAGCCATTTGAACTTCCTCTGAGAATTCTCTGTTTAGTTCTACAGCCCATTTCTTAATTAGATTGTTGGGCACTTTGATGTCTAATTTCTTGAGTTCTTTATATATTCTGATATCAGCCCTCTGTCAGATGTGGGGTTGGTGAAGACTTTTTCCCATTCTGTAGGCTGTCGCTTTGTCTTGTTGACTATGTCCTTTGCTCTACAAAAGCTTCTCAGTTTCAACAGGTCCCATTGACTGATTGTTTCTTTCAGTGTCAAAAACAACAGAAATAATCAGTAAAGCCCCAAGCAAAAATAAACAAAATGAACCTCACAAAGTGAAGGTCTGGGCTGCATATGTGGGAGTCTAGCTATGTTTTTGCTGAAGCAGGAGGAGCAGGTGGCACACTGGGACAGGTCACTCAGTCCCCTGGGGACTCCACTTAAATGAAAGAGTACAGTTTCCAGAGATGCTGGAACTATGTCTGATCTGAGTAAGTAACTGGGATGGAACATTCCTGAGACCCAGTCCTAAGGCACAGAAAAAGATGGCCAAACATGATGCACAGCTGTAGAAAACTGGCTAAACAGATAATATATATTTAAAATAACTACAGTACCAAGTTTCAGAAAGAATATAACAACCATTTATACAAACAGTAAAATAAAAAAAAATAAGTACATTGGGTACTTTTCACAAAATAATGATAAAAGTTAAATAAAAATTATCTAATTGAAAATCAGTTCATACCATGAATACAAATTTATGACTCTTTGGTACAATAGCAAGTGCTTAACTAAGAGTTATTAAACTAGAATTGTCAGCATATAGATTTATAATATAGTCACTTTAATTAAAACCAATGAGACAAATAGTTTTTAAAACAAATAGGCTGTATAAAAAGGCAAAGTCAATGTCTATATTCCTGGGTTTAATTGATCAATGCAAATAAAGGACTAAAGATTAAATTTAACAAAGCACAAGGCACCAATATCTGTGGAATTTTGAAAGAAAGGAGGGAATCTTGGAAAAAATGCACAGTCCCCATGGACACGTGTTTTTCTCCTAGGCCCTGGAGACACATGCACAGATTTTAATCTCACAAACACCAGGGAAACTAAGAGAATGTACTTAAGCCATGTACCCAGGATCACACCAACGACAGCTGCTAGGTTTGCTGGGTTTCACATCAATGTCACTTTCTCCACAGTCTGGGAGTCACAGCCCAATGAGACACCTTGATCCTCGCAATCAAGAAGTAAGTTTAGTCCTGTGATGGTAACTCTTGATTGTCAACTCGACTACATCTGTAATTCACTAAAACCCAAATGAGTGGGCACACCTGTGAGAGATTTTTTTTCTTAATTAAATCATTTGAAGTAGGAAGACCCACTTGTAATCTAGATCTTTGAGGAGGGAAGATTTACCTTTAATCCAGATCTTTGAGGTAGAAAGATCTGACTTTAAAGTGGACCACACCTACTGGCAGCCTAGATAAAGGACTTGAGAGAAGGAAAGATACTTTTTTTTTTCTTTTCCCCTACTTGCCCTTGCCGTAGCAAGCAAGTACACTCCTTCACTGGCATTTGAGCATACTTATTCAGGATTCTGGCATAGACTGAAAACCAGCTCAGGTAACTAGCCTGGTGGATTGAACAACTACTGGATCCTTGGACCTTCTGTTGTTCATAGCCAGCCACTGTTAGATTAGCAGGACGACATCCTCTAAGTCATTCTAATAAATCCCTTTATATATATATATATATATATAGATATAGATATAGATATAGATAGAGATAGATAGATAGATAGATATATAGATATATAGATATAGATAGATAGATAGATTCATTATATAACTCTAGAGAACCCTAATACAAGTACATACTTCAATATGTCAAATAGGAAACAAAAGGAGAACTCAAGTTACAAAAGCCAAGATTAGGAAGGAAGAAGTGCAAGGAATATGTTCACAGCTCACAGAAGGTGGCCATTGGACTCACTCAAGTCAAAGTCAAATAACATAGTAAAGACATTGTTTACAAAATAAAACATAATTGATTAATTTGATATGCTTTTGTGCTTGGATTTGGATCACAAAGGAATAAAATAATCTTTAAGAACGTAATACTACTATGTTCAGTATGTTTTTTGGTTTTTTTTGTTTTTGTTTTTGGAGCTGAGGACCGAACCCAGGGCCTTGTGCTTGCTAGACAAGCACTCTACCACTGAGCTAAATCCCCAACCCCCAGTTTTTAATACATATTTATGCTCATCAGTTTCATTACAACATAGTTGAAAATTAATGTATGGGAATGACAGCCTGTTTAATAGTTACAATCATTCATTACATTTAAATTATTATTATTGTACTTGGAAGGAACTAAGTTAGCATACATGCATTCCAAATGTTCTTCTTCCTTCTTTGTGTTTTAATCTGCACTCCAAGCAGAACACTTACAATGAAAAATATAAAGATAACAGTGTGGTTTTAGATTTGTTTATTTATGTATTTTCTATATATTGGTGTTTTGTCTTTATGTATGTCTGCACACCACAAGAAGGCATTGGATTCCATGGGACTAGCATTATAGAAGGTTGTGAGATGTTATGTGGGTGCTGGGAATTGTACCTAGGACCTCTAGAAGAACATCCCATGATCTTAACCAATGAGACAGCTCTCTATCCCTAATTGTAACGACTTTTAATCTTTGTTTATTGTGTGAGTTTCTTAAAATTTGCAGGATTGTGACATAAACACCAAGATAAAGACAACCAAGGGTGTGTCCACTTGGAAAGGATGTGGATAAAAGAAGGGCCTTCTCCACACACACTGCCAGGGTGCAAGTATCCCACAGAGAGTGGACTCCATGTCAGAGCTGGAAGATCAATTAAGCAAATAGAAAGAACCACAGCTCCCCAGTCACAGCCAGTAGAAAGACTGTAAGAGAAAAAAGAAGAAGAAGCCACAGAGCACATGACCTAGCTGAAAAGACAAAATAGCCTAACTTAGAAGTTTCGGGTAAGGTCATAAACCTAAACCTTTTGCTTAAAAGACCTGAAGTAAATGTTTAAATCTCCAGGCTGTTTATTCAACTGTGAAAGGAGGAAATACTGGCCACATCTACCATTAAGATTGCTATAAGAACTCTGGGAGAAAAACTTTGGAAAGGACCTTGTAAATTCCAATTCATATACAAATGATTGCCATCAACATTTTAATGGAATCTCTTTTTCTATCCAAAGCACACTGACTCACACCCCCAACTTACAGAAAAATAAATCACTAGAAATAGACACTGTATTTTTGTTTTGACATAGTTTAAAAATTTATACTACTCTTTGTATTAGCAGCCAGGCAAAAGCACTGGAATCAAACACATCTTCACTTTGGTCTACAACAAAATATATTTCCCTTTCTCACTCACACTGGACTACTTCCCCAATGCACAATATTTATGTGATTTATCACCCAAATTTCTCCCTTTTTCCAAATAATATAAAAACTCCAGTCCCAGACTGAACATTTACAGCACAAATCTGCATATGTCTCTAGACTCCCTGTAGCTGTTTTTTATAGATACATAAAAATAGCAACCCTACTTTCCACAAACATATTTCCTGTGATAGTAATGACAACATGCAGTTAGGATACATGCATGTATACAAAAATATTCATATGACCTTGCAAAACTGAGCCTATGTCACTGGGCTATGAGCACACGTTCATGATGTACAAGGATGATATATTCTCAGAGGTGCCAGTAGGCAAGGTTTGCCTTTGTTCCATACCCTGCACAGTTGGGTCCCTTGGACAACACGTTCACTGCACTTAGAGCTGGCATTTGTCACTCAGCCTACACAGTATTTGACCTAAAACTTCCTACATGCAGATGTCCTTAAGGGCCAACACTACGTTTATTCTGTGTCCTGGTCCTCTGCCACCACATGGTTGACACTGTTCCAAATACTGGTGAATGAATTTTAATGGCTAACTAGGAATATAAACCACGTGTAATGAAAGACAATGTATTCTCTTTTCTACAGACAAGGTCGGTGGAAATCTAGATTTGGAACACAAGTTGAACTTAACAGAGCCTTTTATTTTAGTTGTTTTTAACCTGTGTCAATTTATAGAATGAACAAAGAAAACACCGCCTTCCCCTTCAGATTTCCCTGAAAAGGCCTGTGTTTCCCTCCCCTAGAGGCTCCACAAACTCAGCAGTGAGCCTTCTGTGCTGTCACCAGAAGCCAAGATTCCAGGCCATCATTCTAAGTCCTTTTGAATAAAGCAGAAGGACACAGGGATGTCTGCAACAGCACTTGTGCGCACTGGCAGCCTGAGGTCCCTTCCAGCTCTGGATGCACAGCACACTTTTAATGGTAGAAAGCCTGGAGAGCAGACTTGTGGGCTTCAAATCCCCACTTTAGTTGAGCTAATTCTGACTCAAAATGATTGCAAACACTAAGTGCAGACCTTCAAGATGAGACATTTGTATTTTACCAAGTTTTGACCCCATTATTCTCTTCATTAATCAACTTTAAAGTAAACACATCTTTATAAGTCATTTATTCACTCATTCAACAAATGACCGTTAATTAACTGAAGAAATAGGATACATTAACAAGAATATGAGTCAAAATAGGCTTGAATTTAAATCCTGATTTCACACTTCAATAAAGTATATCGTGAAAAAGCAATTGTCTCTCTTAGTTCCTATTTTATATCTTTTCCAGAAAGATCTGGAGGAAGAATAACGGGATGATAGACTTAAAGTCCTTGACATCATGTGACACACACTGTGTTTTTCTAAGCTTCCTCTTTCCTTGTAAGGCAGTGGGGACAGAAATATGAGATGTGTCTATATAATTCAAGAATGCAGAATATGATGTGACACGTGGACACAACAAAATAATTAGTACACAAGAAGTTAAGTGGTAAAATTTAGGCCTGAGTTTAGTTCTACTAAGTAACACTAGCCACTCACACTCCAATTGCAAAAGAAGTCAGAATCCTCCCCAGTAAGAAGAGCAGAATTTGAAAGGTCATATGATCATGGTCACAGGCACATCCACCCCCTATATGCTCTTTATCAAAGTTTTCAACACATAGGGGTGTTCAAAACAAAAATGGCCTTATTGTTGAGTAAAAAGCAAATGCCCTAACTCACTGCTTCAGAGCATTTGTGCGTGCATCTCCCATCTACACAAACAGGTCTCTGGTTTGGGTGAGCTATTCTAACAGTGCTTCCTGTGCTTCCACATCCATGCCTCCCTCCTGCTGGCACCTCTGCCTCCTCTCTCAGGTCTCCACCTGCCATAAACTCTCCATAGTTCCATTAAAAAGTTACTTTCTTTTCCGTTCCATTCTCTAAGCAACCACCTCATCCACACAGCCTCGTTTCACAGCAGCTCTTCCACAGCCTGGCGAGCTGCTTCCCAGCTCAGCCTCTTGACTGCAAGTTTCATGCTCCTCATTAGATTGTACATTCCTTGGAATTTATTTGGTTTTATTTATATTGTGGAATAACTACTCCATGTATCTTGACTGAAGCTATTTCACAATTTTAGGAGAGAGTAGTTAAATCAACTAAAGTGGATTTAGTTACTTCATTAAACACAATGCTTGCCAAGTGTATACAGTCTCAGGTTTAGGACAATTTTACAAAGGTGCCCATTTCCTAACCCGTTTTCTAGTTAGCTACTAAACATGCTTCCACAGTATCTACTTTCACAGCTGAGGCTCCCTGTGGAGAAGTGCAAACTATGGCTAGAAGCAAGTGTCCCATGCATGCTTTCTATCTCCAGGAGGAAGAGGGGGAGTCTCCTGATGGCCACCAGAGAGGACCAGTTCTGAACTCTGACTTGATCCAGTTGCAACTGGCCCTGAAGCCTTCTTCATGCCATCTACCAAGAAATCAATGGGGAAGCACCTTGCATAAGGACACAGATAGTCTCCTTTCCCCAATTCTGTTCCCTGAGCCATGATGAAAAATCTTAGGTGTATATTTAAGGGAAGCCCAGAGTAACAATGGTTTACCACACATAGGTTCTAAATACCAGTACAAGCTCCCAAAGTTGTCATTAGCTCAGCCCTATTGCATTCCAACAGAAATGATATGACTACCAATCCATTTCTTCATGGTCCAGTCTCCAGTCTCAGTGCCTACGTTAATAGGCGGGTCTTACTTTGTGTTCCTGGCTCCTAAACTAAATTTGATCTTTTTGGCCAATGCCCCTTTCCACCATCTATCTACTCTTCTATCTATATATGAACACACACACACACACACTGATGTTATACATAAAGGATTGTATCAGTATTTATTTCATACATGGTACTAAGTATATGTAGATGTGGAGCCACTTCCTGAGACTCAGAGACCAGCCCCCAGCTCATCAAATTCGACCCTGATTCCTAAACCAAACAAAGATGCAATAAAGAAAGAGAACTACTGACCGATCTCCCTCATGAACATTGATGCAAAAATACTCAATAAAATACTGGCAAACAGACTCCAAGAATACATTAAAACAATTAAACACCATGATCAAGTAGGTTTTATCCCAGGGATGCAAGTGTGGTTCAACATACAAAAGTCCATCAATGTAATACACCATATAAACAAACTCAAAGAAAAAACAAATGATCATCTCACTAGATGCAGAAAAGGCATTTGACAAAATCCAACACCCCTTCATGATAAAGGTCTTGGAGCGATCAGGAATACAGGGAACATAATAAAGGCAATCTACAGCAAGCCAACAGCCAACATCAAATTAAATGGAGAGAAACTCAAAGCAATACCACTAAAATCAGGAACACGGCAAGGCTGTCCCCTCTCCCCATACTTATTCAATACAGTACTTGAAGTTCTAGCCAGAGCTATAAGATAACATAAGGAAATTAAGGGGATATAAATTGGAAAGGAAGAAGTCAAGCTTTCCCGATTTGCAGATGACATGATAGTATACATGAGTGACCCCAAAAATTCAACCAAGGAACTGATACAGCTAATAAAAACCTTCAGCAACATTGCAGGATACAAGATCAACTCAAAAAAATCAGTAGCCTTCCTATATACAATAGACAAATAGGCTGAGAAGGAAATCAGAGATACATCAACCTTTACAATAGCCACAAATGATATATAATACCTTGGGGTTACTCTAACTAAGCATGTGAAGGACCTATATGACAAGTACTTTAAGTACCTGAAAAAAGAAATTGAAGAAGATGTCAGAATATGGAAAGACCTCCCATGCTCATGGATAGGCAGGATTAAAATAGTAAAAATGGCAATCTTTCCAAAAGCAATCTACAGATTCAATGCAATCCCCATCAAATTACGAACACAATTCTTCACAGATCTGGAAAGAATAATACTCAACTTCATATGGAAAAACAAAAAACCAAAAAACCCAGGATAACGAAAAGAATCCTGTACAATAAAACAACCTCTGGAGGCATCACGATCCCAGACCTCAAGTTCTACTATAGAGCTACCATAATAAAAACAGCTTGGTACTGGCATAAAAACCGACATGTGGACCAATGGAATCAAATTGAAGACCCTAACATTAACCTGCACACCTATGAACATACAATTTTTGACAAAGAAGCCAAAAATGTACAATGGAAAAAGGAAAGCATCTTCAACAAATGGTGCTGGCATAACTGGATGTCAACATGTAGAAGGCTGCAAATAGAACCATATCTATCACCATGCACAAAACTTAAGTCCAAGTGGATCAAAGACCTCAACATAAATCCAGTTACTCTGAACCTGATAGAAGAGAAAGTAGGAAGTAGTCTTGAACACATTGGCACTAGAGATCACCTTCTAAATATAACATCAGTAGCACAGACACTGAGAGAAACAATCAATCAATGGGACCTGTTGAAACTGAGAAGCTTTTGTAGAGCAAAGGACACGGTCAACAAGACAAAGAGACAGCCTACAGAATGGGAAAAGGTCTTCATCAACCCCACATCTGACAGAGAACTGATATCAGAATATATAAAGAACTCAAGAAATTAGACATCAAAATGCCCAACAGTCCAATTAAGAAATGGGCTGTAGAACTAAACAGAGAATTCTCAGAGGAAATTCAAATGGCTGAAAGACATTTAAGGAATTGCTCAACATCCCTAATTATCTGGGAAATGCAAATCAAAATGACTCTGAGATACCACCTTACACATGTCAGAGTGGCTAATATCAAAAACACAGAAGACAGCTTATGCTGGAGAGGATGTGGAGCAAGGGGAACTCTCCTCCACTGCTGGTGGAAATGCAAGCTTGTACAGCCACTTTGGAAATCAATATAGCGCTTCCTTAGAAAATTGGTAATCCATCTCCCCCAAGACCCAGCTGTAGCACTCTTGGGTATATACCCAAGGAATGCTCAATCATACCACAAGGGCATTTGCTCAACTATGTTCATATCAGCATTGTTTGTAATAGCCAGAACCTGGAAACAACCTAAATGCCCTTCAACTGAAGAATGGATAAAGAACATATGGTACATATACACAATGAAGTATTACTCAGCAGAGAAAAACAATGACATCATGAAGTTTGCAGGCAAATGGATGGATCTAGAAAAAATCATCCTGAGTGAGGTAACCCAGACTCAGAAAGACAAATATGGTATGTACTCACACATAGGAGGATACTAGATGTAAAACAAAGATGACTAGACTGCTACACAACTCCAGGGAGACTACCTAGAAAACAGGACCCTAGGAAAGACACATGGATTGCCCAATGACAGAGAAATGGATGCAATCTACATGAACAACCTGGATGACAGTGGGAGTAATGAAGGGCAATGTTTGAGGGAAAGACAGCTTAGGGGAGCAGGAGATCCCAGCTGGATCAAGAACAGAAAGGGAGAACAAGGAATCACAGACCATGATAAATGAAGAACATATGATAACAGGAATAGGCAGAGTGCTGGAGAGGTCCCCTGAAATCCACAATGATACATCCTCTGTAGACAGTTGGCAATGGTCGAGAGAAAGCCTGATCTCACCTAGTCTGGTGATCAGATGGCCAAACATCCTACCAGTCGAGCTGGAACTCTCATCCAATAACTGATGGAAGTGGATGCAGAGATCCTCAGCCAGGCCCCAGGTAGAGCTCCAGGTGTCCAATTGTCGAGAAAGAGGAGGGACTGTAAGAGCGTGAATTATTGAGACCAAGATTGGAAAAAGCACAGGGACAAATAGCCAAACAAATGGAAACACATGAATTATGAACAAAGGCTGTGGAGCCCCCAGCTGGATCAGGCCCTCTGGATAAGTAAGACAATTGAATAGCTTGAACTCTTTGGGAGACATCCAGGCTGTGGGGACCGGGACCTGTCCTTAGTGCATGAGTTGGCTGTTTGGAACCTTGGGCTTACACAGGGACACTGGAAGGAGGGGACTGGACCTGCCTGTACTGAATCCACCAGGTTTAAATGAATCCCCAGGGGAGTCTTGGCCCAGGAGGAGATGGGAATAGAGGGGAGGGGATGTGGGGAAGTTTGGGGTGGGGGCAGGGGAACCCATGGCTGATGTGTAAAATTAAAACACAAATATAATAAGTAAATAAACAAACAAACAAACAAATAAATAAATAAATAATAAAAATAGAATCATCTTTCAGCATCTTACAAGACCATGAAAGGGTCAGTACCCACAAACAGTCTTCTGACACTGCACACTGATATTCCCAGGATAATACAAGTCTCCTTAAAAAAAAAAAAAAAAAAAACTTAGCCTTGTTTCCTCCATAGTGTAGTGGTTATCACGTTTGCCTCACACTTAAAAAAACAAAAAAACAAAAAAAAAACTTTTCAGTTTAGTTTGAGCCCTGAATAATTTGCCTAGAGTTTTTAATTTTAGAAGATTACTAAACCAGGTCGAAGTCAGCAGTGGAACAATCCTACAGAGAATGTCAAAGAATGACAGACTACAAATTTGAAAATTTTCAGATTTAAAGTCTCAGAATGTTTACTGATTTCATCCATCTTCCCAAGCAACAAGAAAATATTCTAATAAAATTTTTATGGCTTTTTGAGGCCAACAAATCTTAGAATAAAGATAGAACAAGAATAAATCTGTCCTCTTAAGGAAAGAAAGAAAGAAAGAGAGAGAGAGAGGGAGAGAGGGTCAGATGGAGGGACAGAAGAAAAAAGGAAGGGAGGGAGGGGAGGAGGGAGGGAGGAAGGAAGGAACAGAGGGAGAGAAGGAGGGAGGAAAAGAGGAAGGGAGGAAGGAAGAGAGGGAGAGAAGGAGGGAGGAAAAGAGGAAGGAAGGAAGGAAGGAAGATAGGAAGGAAGGAAGGAAAGAAGGAAAAAAGTATATGTAGATGTATGCATGTAAACTGAATAATTCTGCTTTTAACATTTTAAAATTTTAGTTAATAGGAATTACATCATATAAAATAAACCATGTTAATAAATAATATTTCTTTACTGCACCCACATTAGGAGGCTCCCGAGTACATGTAACTCCAGCTCCAAGGTATCTGATGCGGTCTTCTAGCCTACATGGGCACTACACTTGTGCACAAATCCTCACTCATACATACATACACATAGTTAAAAGTAAAAATAAACCAAAAATATTTCCCTTAATTTTTTCTATCCCACAATTCATTACCTTATTTCATATCAGAACTACAAGACACAAGAATATTGGGAATAACATCTGATCATTCTGTGAAATTGGCAGGACAGTTTCCAGAGCTTTCTGCCTTGAGGCAAAAATTAGAAGAGCCATATTTCTTCTCAGTAACAATGGCCCGTGTTCTCTGCAGTCACACCTTGAGACTAAAGGACTGTGAACAACCGCTATGCACTGTGTGGCTGTAAGCCATTCAGCAATAGCTTTCAGAAGCACAGTGCTGAGAACCTGTGCACTTAGGTGCATAAAGAGGCAAAGCATTGCCTTCTGTTGTAGATGAGAAAAGCAAGTCAATATACATCAAAGTAAAATTCCATGTCTCTATTGAAACAGCCTGAAGTTTGCTGGGCCATGTGGTACTGCGTGATCACATCTACTAGTCAGTACTGAAAAGACAGAGTCCATGTTTCTGCATTTTCTTCTGCTGAAATATTAAGCCTAGACAACATGTTGGAAGAAATGGCAAGGTGTAGGAAACCAGCCTATTTAACTTGAAATCAACTAACCTATGAACTGTGTACATGGTTCTCTTATAAAGAAGTAAAGTACATAAAATAAAATAAAATAAAACAGAATAAACTGTGACTATATCTAATTTCAACAAGCCAGTTCACAGCAGGAAAGACTATTACAGCCAGATAAAACCTTGACTATTTTCAGACACTTCCCTGTGCTAAGGAGCAATCACAGTACAAAGACAGAGCTGTCTATTTCAGCGTACATATATACACTGCAACATGGGTGTTATTTACTGATAAACAGCACCATGACAGTAATTTCCAAATCAGAGTTTGTCCTGTCAGTCAAATGAGAGAGGCAGGACATGCTCCCCCAGTGAGGATCTTTTGAGCCGCATGTGGCAGTCTGCCAGGTCAATTACTGTGCGGATGGGAGAAACATGGAGACAGATTGACTTATTTCAGAAGAGGAGGATCAAGAAAATGGAAACCTAGGGACATATTAGCACAATGACCAATTACCAAAAGTGTGGCTTTTGCTCGAGCTGTGAAACACATTTATATTGAGTGTTTCTATCTGGAAGAATTGTTATTTATTAGCAAGATGGGTTTACAGGGCATTGAAAATTAACATTTGTATGTTTATTTCTGGAGAAAATCATTTCTCACAGGAAAATTAAGAGCTGTATTTTGCATCCCTTTTGGTAACTTGGAGATACATCAATTAGTATTTGGGGAACTGATGGACAATCATCATAATTGCTGTTTTACTGACAGGTCAATTTGTTTCTATTTTTCTACATCAAAACTAATGTCAGTCTTAAACAATCCTGGCCATTGCTCCCCTTACCACTGTCTACAAGTTCCTCTGTCTGAAGGGACACAGAGAGCAGTACAGTGGGCAGAGGCTCCCATCTCAGAACACCTAAACCGGGCTCATTTCTTTTGTATTTCTTTGTTTTTTGGTTATTTTCTGGGAGTTTGATAGAAGAGTCACATCAAACAAAAGACTTATTGGAAAAAATATAGACTTCTCGGATCATAATTAGTGCCTGTAAACCAGATTCTTAAGGTCCTACAATGCCCAAAGATAATCCAGGGCAGCACACATGAGGGGAAAGATGCTGGGTTGCTGAAACTAAATTCTGAAACAATACCAAATACGATGGTGATTAACAAACTCTCAAAATAAACAGTAAACTATTTTATAGAGGGCAGATTTGAAAGACACAAGTTAAACTAAACCATCAGAAATACTATTATCCTAATTTTCTTCTACCTAAAGAATTTATTATTCAGAAACAATCTGTAGGGAATTTACATATATTCTAGGACAGCATTAAGGCTTGTTACAACCACAACAACATAAGGAGACAGACACAGTCCTGAAAAGGAGCTCTCACAGAAAGAATATGAATCCATTCTCTCTCACCAGTAATCCATTCAAAAAATAAACACCTTTTATCCATTTTATTCATTCTTTATATGTATAAGATATTGCACAAATATTAAAATATGTCAAAGGTGGAGATGAGGATGGGGGCGGGAGGGGGGAGGACAGGGGAACCCATGGCTGATATGTAAAATTAAAACACAAATATAATAAAAAAGGGGGGGAGGGAAAAAAGGAGTGAAACATGGAGTATCGAGAAAAAAATGACAACCTATGTAAAAACATGGACAATCAGTTTCTTTAAAATATTTCCTTCCGAATGTATAATAAATTTTTGGATGTCAAATTTAAAAAAAAATAGTCAAATTAGCTAGAGACTTAAGAATAAAGCACAAAGTAAGACATAGTAATAAAGTTAAGTTCCATAAAGTTAAGAATGAGAGGAAAGAGCCATAGAAGTTCAGGACACAGCTGTCCAGATGCCTCTCCTGCCATCCATGTTACATGGACAGCAGTGTCAAAACATCTGTGCAGACAGGCATGTGCTGCACACTGCAGTAAAAGAAACCACTGATGCCACACAGATTCTCAATGTACCTTACTTAGTCCTCAATACAGCCCTGTGTAAAAAAATGATACAAAGTTCAACCAAAACCCAGAAAAGTTAGCTAACTTGCCTAGAGTCACACAAGATTCTAGTCTGTGCCTATTAGTATAATATCAAAAGCATACCCATTAAAACATACCATTCATTACATATATTCCTGTCACAAATGAGTAACATATGGTATTTCAATGTGACAGTTTAAAATTGAGAAGTTAGCTTATTCATGGCAATGTTATGATGAATGAGGAACATAAATTTTAGCGTGAAACAGACTCAGGAGCAAACACTTATTTGACCAGTCTGTTTAGGCATCTCCTTTCCTAGTTCATGCTATTTACACCAGCAGGGTGCACAAGTTTTCTTTTTTTCATGTCATCTGATGGTTTAACTTGCCTGGGTGGCAGTACACCTGTGATACAAGGAATACACAGCACATGCATGGGCATTACTCCTCCCCACCTTCAACATGAGATGAACCCCACCCGGGCTTCCCTAACCCTTCTCCAAGTGCCCAGAGTGATACCCTCCTTACTGAGGGCAGCCTAAACTCTGCTTAAGCTAGAAGGCTAGCCCTCACTACCTGACCAGCTGCCTCCTCTCACTGCCTTTGCTCAGGGCATTCACACACAGCAGACAGGAAATGTCCCCAGCCCACACAGCAGGGCAGTTCCCCGCCCCCATCTCATTTCAAGCTCAGGGCCCAAGTTCTTCCCACTCTGTTTAGGCATCTCCTTTCCTAGTTCATGCTATGTGCACCAGCAGGGTGCACAAGAGTTTTCTTTTTTCATGTCATTTAGTATTATTTCCACTAGTAATTGTTTGCCTTCCAAATTTCTACTTTCTGTGAATGTCATGTGACTTCTATGCCAGCATATGTATCAAAAAAAATATTGACAAGAAAAACAGTAATTTTTGCATGTACTTAAAGACTAGGTGCACAAGCAATAGGTGGTACATGGTTGATACATAACCAATAAAGAACAGATACTCAAAAAAGAACCTGCACTGAGTATAATCTTGTTCACACTACTGCACAAGCAACACTGGGATATAAACTCCTGTCCTTCAGGAACCTGGGAACACTAAAAATACAGAATTAAATTGTGAGTCTAAGTCATTTTAATGGGGCAAGAAAGAAAGGGTGAATATATCATCTCGTTGATAATAGAATGTACCTTGATGAACTGGGCACGGTGGCAGAAGCCTGACCTTAATTCTAAGGAGCAGCAGACATACAGGCTTTTGATACAGCCCGGGGCTACAGCAAGACTGTCCCAATACAGAATGTATCTTCATTGCACAACATCGTGGACTAGAGAAGCCCAGCCAGAATGTGCACACTGGGTCACAGAAGAGAAGCTTTATGAGTTCAGTCCTCCAGGGACCTTGTTGTCATTTATGTCCTTTCTCCTGTATTCACTCCTTATCTATGTGCATATGGTTTGCCAGCTTCGGTCAGACTCATCATACAATCTGGATCAACCTTGGGATCCAGTACTGGGCCTATGATGAAACAGAGATGCTGGTCAGGAAGCTACGGACTGCTGGCAACAGAGTTTGCTGTTTTCCTGGCAAGGCCACAGAGGAGACTGTGATGGTTAAATGGCACAAGTGAGTCACTTGTCAGGCAGCCATGGAAGAATTGTTAATTTACTCCTTCCGTCGGGTGGACAGTTAGTCCAGTCAGGCAGCCATGGAAGAGTTAATTTACTCCCTCCCATTGGGTGGACAGTTAGTCCAATTTTAAGTGTGTTTAATGTAGGGGTCATATTAACCTTCTTATACATGAAGAAAACAATGTAGGTTAGAATTAGACCATGGTATTGTAATACAGAGGAAAAACCTTACATAATGCATCTATTACTTAAAGGTAATTAGTGCCAGGTGACACTGAAATAATTAACTTTGAATTAATCACATATTTTGTTCCTTTGTTCCCCTCAACTTTTCAGACAAGCCTAATAAGTATAACCTGCCAGAGGAAACATGAATAGTGAAGAGGAGTCTAAAAATTTTCTTCTCAGATTCAGTAATTGGGAGAAACAACAGATGTGGGCAATTATCAAATGAATATGGTGCTCAATGACAGAAAGATTGAGGATACATAACAGATGAGCTAGTTCAGAGCTGTTATTAAAGGTTACACGTTTAAATGGAACTTAAGAGCCACTATACTGTCCATTCATCAGTAGAAATACATTTCACGGCATATAAGTTACAAGGTTAGTGAACATCATTCAAAGAAAAGAAAGTTTGAAAAGCAAAATGTAAGCCTAATGCTATACCGTATACATATCCAGTTTGGGGCATATGATTAGACCAAGGGAAATTTGTTAATTTAAAACACAACATTGCTTACATTAAAGTGATGCACCCTTAATTGAATAGAAGTACATAAGTATTTAATTGAAATGTATCAAATATACCAGATGAAAATGAGCTCATTAAAGCACTGATTAGGAAGCCATTGCTTACCCTGATCCTAACATCATTGGCACAGGCATTAGTTGACAGTTTTCAAAAGTTTTATCAGTCCTTCATTTATTTGAGCTAATGATAAAACAGTTTCCATTAGCTTCTACCAAGGAGCTTACTATTGCAATATTGTTCAGTGCTATTGGTTCTCAATACGGCAAATGCAAAGTAAACACCAATCAAAACATTCCCAGACATTGGAGTTTATTCAGGAATTTTTAGGTTTTGTGAGCTTAGTACACATTACTAAAGGATTTCACTATCTGCTTCAAAGAATCACAGCAAACCAAATGTACAAAACAAGCTACAGCAGGAATGTTGCAAACCTACTCACCTCTTTTCTATAATCTGTGCACCATGTGACAGAAGAGCTGCACTGGCAGAATTCACTAAAGATGCAAGGCTTACTCATGTAAAAGACTTTCTCATGTCACCACCAATTTTATTAAAGATGAAGCAATTATATCCAGAGAGTTCTTCACATTACTTACACAAAGATTTATAAAGCTTCACCTAATTTGGTATTGACAAAATCTGTAATTGAACAAAGCAGGAAGGACTTCTCCCACTTAACAGATGAGATACAGGAAGCCCAGAGAACTTAGTGGCCTTCCCAAAGTCACATTTGGTATTAAGAGAGAGAAAGCAGAGATCAAGCTATCCTTGACCTCATGCCCAGTGTCCATCCATTCAAGTTAAACAAATCCCAAGACAACCCACAGAGACACATTCATGCTACTGTCAATTTCCTTGGGAAGAAGTGTAGTGGGTAGTCATTCCAACTTTGACCTGGAAGTTCCAACCCCCATTGTGGCTTTGGTAATGGTCACCCCTTGGCAGGGCTGAGAGAGGATGTTGAAGACCCAGTTCCAGAGGCCAGGGCTCACTTGGTTCCAGGACTCTGCACGCTGGAGGTAGACGAAGCAGAGTTCTCCAGAGAACACCGCCAGACTGCGCCATACCTTTGCCACACCCTGCAATCTATCCCTTCCTTTGTAAGTTACCCCACAAAATAAACCTCCCTTTTAACTACGTGGAGTGACCTTAATAATTTCACCAATAAGGGATGGCTGTTCTCCCAGCTTAAGATGCAAGACATTTTCATTTAAAAGATATTGTCAGAAACCCCAACAGGTTTTCAAGTCTTTTTTGAGAAATGGAAAAAAAAAAAAAAAAAAAAACAAACAAAAAAAACCCCAGCAATTTTTGCTACTGGTGATTTCTCTAATATTATACAACTGTGTCAATAGTAGTTCCAACAGAATGTCTCTGGACAAACTGAGATGTTTATATAACTTAGTTTATTAAAATAATTTTGATTATTAACCATTAGTTTCTACACATTTGAAAAGACAAATAAAACCAAAGTCCTTCTTCTGAGGCAGAAAGATAGAGGAAAACTAATAATGTGATGGCATAATTATTTTAAGAAAGAATAATATTATTTTACAAAGAACAAGGACAATGGTGTGGTGGTATTGTGTTCCCCCAAAATATTGTTCATGCTAATAAACTTATCTGGGGTCAGAGAACTGGACAGCCAAAATATTAAACATAGAGTTTAGGCAGTGGTAGCACATGCTTTTAATCCCAGCACTCGGGAGGCAGAGCCAGGTGGATCTCTGTGAGTTCAAGGTCACATTGGAAATAGCCAGGCATGGTGACTCACACCTTTAATCCCAGAAAGTGAGCCTTTAATCCCAGGGAGTGTGGTAGAAACCAGAAAGATACATAAGGCATGAAGACCAGAAACTAGAAGCATTTTGCCTTGTTAAGCATTCAGGCTTTGGAGCAGCAGTTCGGCTGAGAGCCATTGGGATGAGGACACAGAACTTTCCAGTCTGAGGAAATAGGATCAGCTGAGGAACTGGCAAGGTGAGGTAGCTATGACTTGTTCTGTTTCTCTGATCTTCCAGCATTCACCCCAATATCTGACCTCAGGATTGATTTTATTAATAAGACCATTTAAGATTCATGCTACACAATGGTAATATGAAACTTGCTTCACTCATTTGAGAGTAGATAAAGTTTAATTTCCTAGGTCTTAACAATACCTTCACAAAGAAGGTAGGTAGGTTAAGGTTATTCAGGAGATCAGGGTAATACAAAGTACACAATAAGAACTATGTATAAGATGGAGTCAAAGGATTTATAACATATTCTTATGCTAAGATCAGTCTTTATGTAGAATGAACCTGCCTTGGTTGGATTGTGTAGCACCAGGTGCTAACTCATGGGATTTGTTATGAAGTGTTCTATGAACAGAGAACCAAACAGGAAGGGTTCATTTAGAAAGGGAAATCAGCACCTAAAGTGTGGCAGGCAAACTCTTGTAGGGGAAAAAACAAATTTGGGGGATTCCTCGGTGGGATCCTGACTTGGGGAGGACTGAAAGATGAGGGCTGGGCTAACAGTGTCAGTCTTCTCCTAAAGGCTGCTCTAAAAGACCATTTAAATCCTCAGTGAAGCTAAACACTGCTTCCTTTGGCCCCATTTCAGGGGACTTGATCCCATTTCAGGGGACTTGGCATTAGAATCTATCTTATTAATATCTAAGTTAAGTCTGAAGTCTAAGTCTGTATGGATATTTTAAAAGTTCAGATTATACTGACCTTCTTACAAAGCCATGGAAGAGGTATGTTTCAGAATGTTTCTAACAGCTAGAAACATTGTCCTCTATGTCATGCTGTGATGTCAAGCAGCCAGTGGCACAACACATGATGAATGACTCCAGACAGCAGACAGCTGGAATCTGCTCTCACCTTACTTATCCTCACATATCAACTCTAAATCTACAACTAAGGGTATGTCATATGGAAGCAAGGCAGGTTTTTAGGGTCAAAACAAGAGGGGTCTTACATAGACCCAGTAGTGATGGCAAATTTCATACATATATAGTTTCTGGACTGTTCCTGGCATTTTCCCTAGCTACTTAGTGATTTAGTGCATTTGTAAAAGCCATTAATTAGTAATTGTTCCTATCTTAAAAAACATCCAAGGGACACATTGAAATAAGATTTTATTAAGTATCAGGACTGTAAGTGGAACAGACCAAGCAGCTAATCTGATAGTGAACATGGATTGTGGAAATATAATCTGCAAGAGTATGTACACATTCCACAAGAAGTAAACATTGTTGAAGCTAGGCTCTTTGGTCCTTACCTGTAATTCAAGCACACTGGAGACTAAGGTGGAAAGATCCTTAATTCCTGAGCAGTCTGAACTACACAGCAAGACCTTGTCCCTCCCTGCCATACACACAGTATAAATGTACAGATTCAGTGGGGATCAAACAAATGTCTGAATACTATACCCAACTTCCAGGCTAAATATAGCAAGCTAAATAAAATTTAAGAAATTTATCAAAACATTAAAAAAGAAAGTGAATAACTATATTCTTATAAGTACACAGCTATTCAGATATTTCCACTACTGTTAAAAACCATTATCAGTCCTTCTGATTATAAAAATAAAGGCTCACTACAGGAAACAGGGCAAGGAATTCTTGGCACTCCCCCTTACCCTTGTTTACTTATCTACACATGTGATTTGGAAGTATGACCATATGCTGAGATGTACATAACTGAACTATTATAAAGTGAAGACACCTATGTAAAAACCACACAGGAGATGATAGGGTTTTCACTGAGGGCAGAAAAGTCCATGGAGAAAGTTCTTGGCTAGTCACTGTTCACATACAGATGAGATTCGTTTATCTTTTTTCCTGCAATCTTTGATCATTTCATTGTCTGTGAAGATTGGCAAATCAAGTTATACATTCATTTAGTAATTATCAGTGCTTATTTTATTCTCAGCAGTAGGTATGTAGTGATGGAACTCAGGTGTAATGGAAGAAAAGTGATACAGAAGCAAATATACAAAGGGATAATTAGGCATGGGAAGTGCTAGGAAGGAAATAACATAGAACGTTTTTATAGGTATCCAATAGATAAAATGATTAGAACTAAATTGAAGGTGAGATTTAAACAAAAACCTGAGTAGAAGATTCCAGCCATATACAGGCAGAAGGAGAATATAACCCAAATAAAGAGAACGGCATGAGAAAAGACTCCAAGCCCACTCTGCTGGAAAACTGACCTCCAAGGGACTAGACTCAAGTAGCCAAGGAGAAGAGGGGGGGAATAGAGAGCCAGGTCAGGCAAGACCCTACTGGCCATAAAGTGAGTTAAAGTGCTAAGTACAACATGAGTAATAAGGTTTTTTAGCATGAAGTTGTAAGGATGAGTTAATGATTTAATGATATTGTTTTGACCATCATATTACAGATGACGAGAAAGAGAGCAGGTATCAGAGAGTGGGTTATTTATTATACGATCACAGGCAGTAGAAGATGCCTTCTGAAGTTAGGCAATTCTGTGTGGTCAGACCATGTGTGCGCTGAGGGAGGGGCAGATTAACAAAATAAATCCTTTTTTTCTATTTCAAGAATTGTTCAAAATGGAGTGTCATTTACTGATATTGAGAAGATTTGTAGAGAAATAGGTTTCCATGGAAAAAAGCAAGAGCTTGGTTTTGTATATATTAAGTTTCAGATGTTTGAGAAACATGCACATGGACTTGTCAGGTAAGTAATTTGGATAAATGAGACAAGACTGCTGAGGAGAGAGCCAGGTTGAAGATATAAATTTGGGGGTTATTAGCATATAGATGGTTTTTAAAGCCATGGGAATGTGACACAGAATGATACTAAACAGGACCCAGTGCCAACTATGAGGAACTTTAACATTTGGAAGTTGGTTAGAGCCAAGCCAAAAAAGGCAGCAAAGTAGAAAAGGTTATAGAAGTAGGATGAAGCTTATGTTTGCAGAAGGATTAGGATGGAACCCTGTTGAGCAGGGCCCACTCAGACAAGGAAGGAGAAGCTTTTCCCTGGGTTTAGTAATACTGGTGACACTGACCAGGATCTCAGGGCCCCATAGAAAACATAAAATGGGGCAAGAGGTAGAGAAGGTATGGGGTCGAGGCAGAGTCTTAACAGGGGATGATAGCACAATACAAGGTGTTTAGAGCAGTGTTTCTCAACCTGTGGGTCATGACCCCTAAGCTCATCTACATGTTAGATATTTACATCATGATTCATAACAGTAGCAAAATTACAGTTATGAAGCAGCAATGAAATAAGGTCACCACACCATGAGAACTGTTTTAAAGTGTCAAAGCATTAGGAAGATTGAGAACCACTGAGGAAAGGAAGGCAGAGTCAGTAGGAATCTTTGGACAGGTGATTGGCTGAAGGGACAATATTTTCAGTATGGCAAACAGGGTTCTGAGGTGGGAAATTAGGTCTTGAAGGTGGAGAGACAGCAAGTGCTCACTGTCATTACACTAAATATCAGGAAGTCTCAGGCACAGCAACCAGGTGACAAGAGGCAAAGGAACAAATGCTGGTGTAGTGTGAAGCCAGAGCACCAAGAACAGGACATCACTGGTAAATGATGCTGTGCAATGCTAACAAATGGAAAAGGGGGAACTCTTAAGTAGAAAGCCATCTGTTGATGCGGTCTTATACTGTCTTCTAACAGTCTACTCAAACATCATCTACCCCTGAAAAGGTGATAAAGGGAGTTGGGGGGGGGGGAGGGGGAGGGGAAGGGAAGAGGAAGGGCAGAAGGATGAAGGAAAGGAAGAATGGAGAGATTGGGGAAGAAAGAAAAAGGAAGGGAATATAGTTTCAGTGGGGGAAAACAAGAGAAGAAACATCCAAATTATTTAGTTGCACACTTATTTGGTAATTACAATAAAATTAAAATGTTTTACTAAAGGTTTCAGGGTCAAAGTCTGAGCTATGATAGTCTCAACACACAAGGCTTGGCCACCCATTCCAATATGCCAATTAAAAGACAATAGCAAAAGAAAAAAAGAAAAGAAAAAGAAAACACAGAAAAAGGAGATTTATTCACTGTGTCCACACTGGAAGAACAAGGAGCTCCAGGTACCCCAGTCCATCTTCAGGGTACTCACCACGTGGGGTTTAATCCAAACAGAAGGCCAGAGGCTTAAGTATAAACCCTGGCCAAAGTCCCTCTCCTCCATTCGGACCCATCGCTGTCTCAGCTCCAGTCTGTTCTACAAAGAAGTCTGCTGAGCCAACAGACGGTGTGAAGTCTCCTATTCTGAGGAAAGTCCCTCCCCTGGCACGCAGTGAGCACTGGCCTTCCCTTCCCTTGTATGAGAAACCTGACGAGATTTAAATATTTGGATCCACTCCCAATAGTTTGGTAGTACAAGTATCTCTCGCTGAAATGATTTCCCTCTTCCAGGTTGCTGTGTGGCTACATGTGTAGCAAAAGCATCTGGAAGAAGATGGATAAAATGGTTGAACTTAGAATCAGGCAGGGAGGTTCAGAGTGAGAATGTGGAAGGGAACGACAAAACTCCGGGAGAGCAAAGCATTTCTGTCAAGATTGATTGACCCTGTTACCCCAAGAGGGTTCTGTTAGGAGGGTGAGAAGAAGGTCACTGGAGGGGAGCAGCTCAAGGCATGAGGATGATGGTGCTGAGAGGCTCTTCCTATAGATAAGGACTTCCCAAGAAAGTTGGAAAGTTGGAACACAAGTTGGAACAAAGAAAAACATGTGGGGAGCTGATAAAACCCTTACCATAGGGTTCAGGGAAAGGAGGGACAAGAGACCACATAGGAGAAAGCATGCTAGCACCTCAGGGCTGCAAGCTCAGGAGCTTTTGAAGTGAGGAGTGGGGTGGGGCTGAGGAGAAGCACACAATGAAGATGACTCCTTGAGCTTAAGCATGTGCATCTACAAGGGAAGGTTTCCATAAAAGGAGCCCCCCAGTTCCCAAGTGAACCTGAAATTCACCAAGAGTCTGTAGATCATGTAACAGAATTCTACAAGCAGAATGGATGACTCTTTGAGGCAAATGATAGTATATAATTATCTGGTGCTGAGTTCTGTGGATAAGAGAGCATGACAGACTCATGGGTTGGCAAGCAGCTCCTCATGTGCTGGACATGGAGAAAGTGGTATGCAAAAGACAATAATGACAGTAGAGATCTGTATACAGAAGAGTTTAAGTGATCTCTGTAGTAATACAGAAGACATATTTTAACTACACCTTGACAGTATCACACAGCAAATAAAATTTATTCAATTTTAACTTGACCATGAAAACATTCTTTAACTCATGACTTTAGTAGAATGCCAAATCAAAAACTAAAGAAAAAATACTGCTAGTTTTCCAAACAATTTTATTCATCAGTTAAATTAATGAAAATTGGAGAGAAATTCACACTGATTAGCTAGGTAAAGAAAAGCTGTTAAGCATTATCCAGTTATAACCTTTTTCTATAGCTTTTTTTTTAAAACCAGATGTAAGTGTCAATTATGTCTAAGAAAATCAGGGTTACTGGTCTAATTCCCTATTTTGTTTTTCAAAATATACTTAAGATATATCACTTCCTTACAAATCTGACAGTGTCTGAAAATATAAGAAAACAAAATCACATTTTGATTTAAAAACTTGCCCCACTGAAATTTCATGATTGAAGTTTCTGAAGTCTAAATTAAAAAAAAAAAAAAAAAAAAAAGCTAGGTTTGGAAAGATACCCTGTAGTTAAGAGTCCATCCTGCTCTTACAGAGGACCCCAGTATGCCTCCAACACCCCAGCCAGATGGCTTACAACTGCTGGTATCTCCAATTCCAAGGCAGCTAACACCCCTGGCTTCCATGAGCACATGAATATACACATAATATTTTTTAAAATTTTTAATTTAAAAAACATGAAGCTAAATGAATAAAAAAGAAGTATTCTTAGAGTAAGTAAAAAAAAAATGAGCATTAGTCAAATAAGAATTCTGGATTTCTATTAAAGCTTGTAGGACTTGCAAGGAGAAGTTATTCAACTGTAGTGCATGGCTACAGTTTATGACAGGAGAAAGCTGAGGTACACAAAGGGGCATACATCATGTTCTAAATCAGCAGCAAATAAGCCAACACTGCTACAAATATTTATTGACAATGAGCTATGTGAGTTTAGTCTCTGTCTTATTTAGGGTTCCTGAATCATGACCACTGCAACTCTTATAAAGATAAAACATTTAATTGAGACTGGCTTATAGTTTCAGAGGTTTAGTCCATTGTCATCCTGGTGGGGAGTATGGTGGCATTCAGGCAGATGGTGCTGAAGAAGTAGCTGAGAGTCCTACATCTTGAAGGCAACAGGAAGTAGTCTGTCACACTGGGCAGTATCTTGAGCATATATGAGATTTCAAACCCCACCTCCACAGTGACACTCTTCCTCCAACAAGATCACACCTACTCCAACAGAGTCACACCTCCTAATTATTCCACTCCCCTTGGGATCCACTTTTTTTCAAACCACCAGTCTCCCTGGAAAGTTGTCAACCCAACCTAAGCTGTTTACTTTCTTCCTGAGTATAACATAAGAGATGCCACAGAAACCAGAAAATGTTGATAAGCTTTTAAAACAAGTATAAATCATTTGGTTAAGAAGAACTTGGCAGCCTGGAGTGGACCCAGGAAGCAGGCAAGAGGCTATGACTTCTGCTCACAATAATGACAAAACAGTAAACATGTGTTGTGTCAACCCATTAAGATTGTAGTGATTTGTTATGTAGAAGTAGGTTAGCAACACTCGTAGCAACCTGAAAAATAATCACAGGTGCCTTGCATGTAAACTGTCTTGGGAAGTCAAGTGAACATTGTTTTGCTTAAGGGCACCTGAAAGCAGGTGGGGTGTGTGTGTGTGTGTGTGTGTGTGTGTGTGTGTGTGTGTGTGTGTGTGTGTGTGTGTGTAGTTGTAGTTTAGTAGTAGCCTTTTTGACTCTAGCACATTATATTTAAAGTGTAGAGACACAACTTGGAATATAGATAGCTGGGCTTTGTGGCACACATGGATTATCCCAGCATTCAAGTGTCCTAAGTCACGAGGATCAAGTGTTTTAGGATTGGTTGCACTATATAGCAAGACCATGTCTGAAAAACCAATATGTTAGATCATAATTATCACATATAGACTAAAAGTGGAGCAGTTTGGCAAGACTGCTGTCATATGGCACAGGACAACAGAAAGCAGGCACTTGACCCATTTTATGAAACACAGCAGATAAGAAAAGAATAAATTTGATCCAGAAGAAGGCTCGTTTAATGTCTCAACAACAGCCTGTAGAGAGAGGTACTGTCTATCTCCACTTTGTGAGTATAAATGAGCTTTTCTGCTCCTACTCAGGAAAACCTCTTCTATTGTCGACACAGAGGTCAGAATAACAAGAAACAGAAGAACTCCTTTTGTCCACTGAGAAAACCCATGAAGCTCCAGTTTGAGAATTCAGAAAGCCTTTAAAATTACATAGTAAAGGCTGCCACTGTCACATCTACCTCCTTGTGCTTTGAGTGGGACCACTGCTGTAATACAGCATCCTGAACTCATTCACTGCAGTCGGAGGCTCTGGGCTGCTGTGCACCACAAACTTCTCTTTGGTTCAAATACCATGGACCCAACACTACTCTACAGCTGCCATCCTGTGTGAGCCAAGCCAGGCCTCACCAACACTCACTGGCCTCAGCACTGCAGCCTGCTCTAAGCTCCTGGGAGAGATCACAGCTGAACCACATTTTCTTTGCTTACTATCAGCTCAACAGGTGATGTGGACTCAGGTCTTGAGTAAAGCTTCAAAGGCAGGAAAATCTGTAATTACTGCCCAGCTCCTTTCCAGGAAGGGTTCTGACTTGGAATAACCACCACAATTAAAATCCACACATCACAGAAGCACCTGCATCTGAAGGCAACCTCTTGAGGCAGCTACCCCTCACCACAAAGTGTTAATTGGGTACTTGAATACATACCACTCTTGGCTTCTGGTGAACACTGTGCCGCAAGCACTAAGAAGTTACTATCCATCACCTCGAGAAACCATTTATAACATACTCCTCCTCAGTGTTTCACACTATTCTCAAAGAAGATCCATACGAGTCCACAAATTTTCATTGATATTTAAGAAAATGTTTAAAATTTCCTGTTTTTCACTTATTAATGATATCCTTGGTAAAATATGTAATTAGAAATAATTAGAAATCTTTCTATTTTTTACAAAAAAAAAAGGCAGTTAAGTTATATGAACACAATTCTTTAAATTTATCAAGGGAATGAAAAGCACTACTACTATGTTCATAAATAGCAAGGTACAGACCGTGACAGGCCATTGTGTCGACTTGTGAAAATACATTTGTTTAATTAAAATTTTCTTTAAAAGCATGTGCACGGCATTGCCTTCCTTAGTGCCTGCCCTCCTGCCTGTGCACACATTTCCAGACTTGAATACTTCAAAAGGAGGACAAGATGCACTCCCAGCCAAAGCTTTGGCCTCTTTAGGACCAGCCTTGAATGAGCCTCGCTGAGGCATTCTTGCTCTTAGGTGCAAAGGAACCGAAGTCTCTTCTATTAATGTCTTGTGCCAACTACAAAGACAACACACATAAACTCTTCTTGCTGCCCTTCTCCCACACATTAGCAATTATTTTTAAACCTCTGCTCCTGTGCTTTGGTTTGTTAACTGTGTTCTTTACCAAGGACCACATGAACCTGAATGACACTTGCTGATAGACACTGTTAGCAAGAAATAGAAATTAAATAGGCATTCAATTCTTTCCCCATTATCGAGAAAAGAAGGCTATAGAGGGAAAACAATGCCTTTAGAGATTGAAGTTTGTCAACTCTTGAGATCCAGGCTGTGACTCTGACTAAATGCCTTTTCTCTGCTTTCTTCCATATAACATGATTTGTCAAATGAACATTTCAGGCCATTATCATTATTCAACTTTTATTTGTTTTAATATTTGGTTTGTGTGTATCTTTACAGACAATGTATACCAATGGCTAGCATTTATTTACTCAGTTCCTTAAATGTGTATTTAATGGGTACCTACTTCTTTACAGAAACTTCACTAAAATGGTTACAATAGCTTCAAAAACTGGATAGCTGTAACACATGTCATGAAAGTCTGTGCAGTTGCAGAGATATCTGTTGAGTGCTGGGAAACCGCAATGGCCTGATAAAGAATGACAGACGCACACAACGGCATCTTTCCTGGTGATGAAATCACTTTCAGATTGTTGTATCCCTTAAACCTTGTCCTTCCATCAACCTTCTGACTAGTTGTAACTCCTTTTCTATTTTTCTGTCCACTGTCTTCTTGTTATGAATGTACTTACTCATTTTATGTCAATAATGCTAAGCAAGTGAGTCATATGCTTTTAGTAGTAGTCAAAGAGATTCTGTTTCAACATTTTAATAAGAATCATCACCTTCTCTACTGATGTCATTTCTATCCCTTACCTTTTTCAGATCATAGGGTTAAAACTTTGGTTGGTATTCCTCCTGCTGAGCGCTGCTGGTAGCAATGGCTTTACCAGAGGCCATAATATACAGCAAATGGCCATTGATAGTTCAGGTGTCAACCCACCAGATGAATAGTTCTCTGATGGAGGAACCCTGTCAAGCAAGGCTTATGGGACCACAGACTCTGAAAACCAGTTGCTTCTGTCTGTAATTTTTCTCATGTGTCACTATATTTCCTCCCAAAAAAAATTCTCATATTCCCTATGAGAATTTTCCCCACTACTTGTGTATTTACCTCATTAATATATCCCATCTACTGGGCACACATACAGCTGTGGGTGATCAGGAAGATGATTTCTTCTTAAGCTGTGCAATTCTGATGAATAGAAATAATACTAGGATATTTTTTCATTACTCAGACTGACATAGGAAAGTAATAGTATTCTCAGCTACAAAGACAGCTTTTTCCAATCAAAATAAAGTAGTTTCCCCTACAAACAATGAACAAGGAAAAATTCCCAAATGTCTAATTGTGGATCCAATGTCAGACACAAAACGACTTTAGTGCCAGTTTATCCACTTCCTAAAAGTCTGGCTGACAAAACAGACCAACAACTAAAGTCCTCAAATTCCTAATGACTAACAAATTCCTCAAGCAATTAACTCTGTAAAGATTTCTAACCTCAGATTTTTAATACAAACTCAAGGGTCAGCTAACTATCTGCTAACTAACTGTTTATTGTTTAGGTCCCAAGTAATAATTAATCAATTAACTGGGTCCAGAGAGAAATAGCTTTATGTCCAGCTAACTGCAGGAAAAGTTACACAATTATCCAGGGATACAGAGGATAGTCTGGCCACATAGCCTTGAATAAAGAGTCTTGAATAAAGAATAAAGTTTAAGTTCCTTTCCTTGTGATCTGGGGTTGCAAGCAGGATAAAAAAATATATTTTTAGGTTTAGATGCTTTCAATTCCAATGCCTAATAAAGTGCTGAACACCATGTCCATGCCTAAGTGTTAGTGTGGTAAATGGTTCTACTGATCATTTGCTCAAGGAATGAATTATGAGAAGTAGCTTTGTATCCTTTTTATTGCCAAAAGTTTGTTGCTGAATACGTATATATGCTGTGTGAACATAGGAGCTGCAGATAATCAGAGCTGGAAAGAATAAAGTGTATGACCTTCAGTTTGTGGCTGAGTCTTTAAGAAATTTCCCTAAGTCTCCCTATTCTGAAAAGCATTCTTTTTTGCAATTGTGGGTGCAGTCCTGAGAGCTGGTCTCGTGGGCTGCAGTATCTTCTTTCTAGTCTTTTATCTACACAAATTTAGGAAACATATATATAAAATCTCAGCACTTGGTAGGCAGAGGCAACCTGGTCTATATAGAGTGTTCCAGGATAGCCAAAGCTACATAGTGAAACCCTGTCTCAGAAAAAAAGAAAAGAAATATATTAAAAACAAAATAAGGAATGCACAAAATATATTACTCTGAGTATTAATTATTTAAGCACTCAAAATTATCATTCTTATCATATGTGTTCCTGAGACATTCTCCTTTTATCTTCATTCCACCATTTCATTACAGATACAGACATATTTTGTAGCCATAGGCCATAATGATGCCTGGTCTGAGCTTATCCTGAATATCCTGTAACTTCTACATCTGATGTAACACCCCAAGACTGCAGTTTCCCCTCCCTCCTCTCCTCCCTTCCCCTCCCACCTCTCCCGCACCCCATCCACTCATCCTCCATTTCTCTTCAGGAAAGTGAAGGCCTCCTGTGGATATCTTAAAACAGGATAACATTATCAAAAGAAAACTATTTGTATACTTTGAAGATACTGTAAAACTGCTGCCCTCCAAAATAAGATATAATTCATGCTCCCAGATAAGACAGTTTGTGCTGGGTACCTTACATCTTCACCAGCAATAAATGTTAGCAAGTTCTGCCGGGTGGTGGCACACGCCTTTAATCCCAGCACTTGGGAGGCAAAGCCAGGTGGATCTTTGTGAGTTCAAGGCCAGCCTGGTCTACAGAGCAAGATCCAAGAAAGGCACAAAGCTACACAGAGAAAGCCTGTCTTGAAAAACCAAAAAAAAAAAAAAAAAAAAAAAATAGCAAGTTCTGTGGACTTCTCATCCCCTCCTGCAAAAATATGATAAACACTGCAATTTTAATGTGAATTCCCTTGACTCTACTAAGGTCAAACATATTATATGTTCCCATTCTCCATTATGTAAACAGGCCATTCCCAACATTCTAATTGAGTTTCTTCCCTTTATCATTTCACATTTTAATGATACTAGCTTTCATTTTATGCCTTTCAAATATTTTCTCCTAGTTTACTATTCATCTTTTTCTTTTGTTTGTATTATACAAAAAAATTAATTTTTATGAAGTCAAGTCACTTTGTGATTTATCTAATGCTGCCAGACCTTTCCTGTCATTTCCCCATATAGTTGGCATCTAAGAGAACAGCCATAGCTACATGTCAGCTAGCCAAGCACAATTCCCTGTCCTTACTGACCCTGTATCTGTTATCTATGAAATCTTCAAATACCATGAGCTGAGTCCTCTGGGTCCAAATTACCCTGCATTCTAGACCACACACAAAGACCTCTGTGGATCTCATTTGAACTCCAACAATAAGACAGCTTCAGATGCTCCTCTCTGATCACTTTTTATTCCATTTTCTTGACGAAATGTGACTCTTAAAAATATTTTTTTATTTTGTTCTCTCCTCTCTCTCTCTCTCTCTCTCTCTCTCTCTCTCTCTCTCTCTCTCTCTCCCTCCCTCCCTCCGTCCCTCTGTGTATGCGTATGTGTGTGCATGAATGTATGAGCTCAAGCATATATATATTGACATGTGTAGATGGGTGCCCATGGAAGCTAGAAAAGAGTGTCAGATCCCATAGAGCTGGAGTTATAGGTTAGAAACAGCCCATTGTGGGCTCTGGGAAGTAAATTATACTCTTCTTCAAGAGCAACAAGTTCTCTTAACTACTGAGCCCTCTCAAACTTCAAATACAATCTTGGTTGTACCTTTTTCATTTGTAAAATTTACCATGGTCCCACACACCACTTTCTAATGGAGTTTAAATCTGTTTCTGGGTTGTTGTGACATGAATGGCTTGAGTCTTATTTGCTTCTTCAGCCTCAGTTCTCTTCCTGCATAAATCTGTCCTCCCAACAGCCATTATATCCTAATATCCAGATTTCCTTCATACAGTGTTCTTCCTCAGCTATGTGTATAGGCAACTCCCTCAGCTGACTTGCTCTTAAAAATGCAATGGAGAATCTGGATCACCATAGGATTGCCTAAACTTATACATAATTATTAATGAAATTATTAATCAACTCTCAGGAGACACATTATTTAGAAACACTGAAAAACAAAAAAGAAGTTGCACATGAGGGAGTTAAAATCAGTACTGCATCAGTAGTACCCAAGCTTGAATAAGGGTCGTGATAGAAATACAGAAACAACAGCAGTCACTGCTCAGCATTCAGATGAAACACCCAGTCACACAGACTCCCTAGATAATCATGTCTTTTCTTAAACACACTGTACACTTTAAATCAGAGACTGGGGCCAGGATGTGACAGCCCTCTGGGTTTCTATGTGACTAGAGATTTACCTCCAGTTTGTGGGCTTTGTTTCTTTCTTCCAAGTAAAGGAAAAGTGGCAAAATAAATGCCCTTCATTTTCAGCATATACTTAGGAATAAAACAAAGGCAAAAAGAAGATGAAACATCTGACTACCTACATTTTCACATTTCAGTATGCCCCTACACACACAAATTAAAAGAAAATGATCATGTTAAACAATAACCAAATGCAAATACAGAGTTGTATTTTAGTTTATAAAAGTTCTGATAAATAAATACTAAGAGTAACAAAATTAAAAACAAGCAAAGATGCAGCAAATAAGAAAAAAATGAAGATGATTAATGGCATAGCAGGAAAAGTAATCAAGTTAGATGGAAAAGAAGAAGGTAGCAATTTGAACTCTAAAGTTATCAAGTGATTACAATGCAGGTGATCCTAGGGTTGATTAGAGTCCACAAACATGTATTTCCAGGCACTTCCTATCTTAGAAACACAAAAGTCTTGCAGGAATAATCTTGGTAATAGATATGTGGCAAATTTATTAATATGATGTTCTTTGAATCAGCAATTCAACTCACAGGAATATATCTAAAGAAACAAATGGACAGAATAAAATTAGCCATTACATAAATGAATTAATTTGTCCATTAAATATAATCATCCTAACCTAAATTTTGGCTACTGCTAAATGAAATCCATGTGCAAAACTCTCTCTCTCTCTCTCTCTCTCTCTCTCTCTCTCTCTCTCTCTCTCTCTGTCTGTGTGTGTGTGTGTGTGTGTGTGTGTGTGTTAGTAAAAGGCTTCTTTGTAAAACACATACTTAAAAAAGATATTGTGTATAGGTCTCAAAAAGACTCGGGAGTCAAGAGGCATCAGTTTATCACTGAATATTTCCTTGGTCTAAATAGATATTTATTACCCATTTTAAAGTTTCTATACTTTTTACATATTTAAACAAAGAATATGAATACTTCTTACAATAAAAATAACATTATTTTGTAAATAATGTATCCATTTCTTCAGGGCAATATATTTAATGAAGTAACAGTGTTAAAGATAAGGGAACATATCCATGTTAAATTATAAAATCCGATCACATATTCTATTTGCTCATAATTTTGAATATTTTTTCAAATGGTTTCAATATAATAAAGCTTTAAATGTTGTGCTCTGAGCATTCTTGATTTGCTTTTCACACATAGTGTATTTTAAGGGCTGTTCATTTGATTGCATTTGGTTCATTTAAACTCTTCTCATCAAAATGCAAAATCTCTAAGAGCTATTTCATCTTAAGAAAAGCCAGCCAAACCAATTTAAACCTAACTTATGTCCCATTTTTACCTCAGGAAAAGAAAAACAAATTTTATAAAAAGTAAATGAACTTAAGCTCCTAAACTTCAATATGATATAATCATAAGGCTTGAAACTGACAACCATCCTGACCTTCAACTCTCACTCCAAAGGTTTATCTACACATGCCTGACTCTTCAATCAGTGTTCTACGAAACTCTGAGCCAACTATTCCTGTGTTTTAAAAACTCTGATATTACATCTTCTTCTTTAACAGAATGAGTGACTGGAGACCTCCTGTCCTCTAGCAATCAGGGAAATGGTGCCTACCAAGGCTGCCTCACCTCTATTTCTATAGTCCTGCTCAGTCCTTCAAATGTGTGCCTTTAGTTTCAAGACTCACATCCAACACATTGGTTCATCTACTTCAAATGACCTAAGACCTTTTGTGTTCTGTTTATAAACTTAGTTTTCCTTCAAGACTGTATTTGTCTCTTTTTCCAATCACTATAGTTATTACAAACTTTTGTGTTACACACACACACACACACACACACACACACACACACACACCACTATATTTAGTTTATATTATAATTAATTGTTTATCTTTTCTTCTTTTCCAGAATCTGAGCTCTTTATGACATGCTACCTTATTTGTCTATGTTTCCAGTACCTTCCTAGGTGAGTAAAAGCCACTACATAAATTAAACATGGACTATTAGGAAAATTGTGTCTGTTTTTAGACGATTTGACTAGTATTATGTAGGTTACATTAAGACCATTTTGGGCCTGTGTAGGGCAGGATAAAGAGGTTTAGCAAGTATGATGGTGAGTCAGGAGAGTAATTCCAGGAGTAAGGCACTCTTATGCCAGATGGGGCTCTGAAAATTTATGGGAATCATGGCAAGAGAGAACAGAGACTTGCGATCAATGTAGCCACTAAATATGGATGGTAACAAGAGGGTAGACAGACAAGAGGATCTATAGGATGTCCCGTAAGTGTCAGGAAGAGGAGAAAAGGCCTTACAGATCTAAGGATCCAGAGTGGACCATAGATTCTGCTGAGAAACAAATCAAGTGAGGTGGCACTGGGAGGTCCCACTCACACAGAAACTAACGGGATGTATTCTGCATTTAGAAGCACAGATTATGTAAGAAAGCTAGAGCTCAGGTGAGTGATATAGCTCCCTAGAGTCTGATAAATAAGTGTCATGCTTTGCTATTTCTTCAGCAACTCCACCTTCAAAACTAGGATGCCTGTTACTCAGTAGCTTGTATCAAAGCATACTTGCTGTGCTGAGGAGTCATCAGTATGCCATACTCCCTGGGTGCAAGAACAGAGACAATGTCAGACATGGTTCTTTCTGGAAGAGCCTAAAGTGCCACAGCAGGTTCAAGGAGTATGTTGCCTCTATGCTAGGAGGCTACCACAAGGCTAATAAGAAGATTAAATGTATTAAGAGGAGCTGAGGCTAATATAAATTTGATTTCTGGTCCCCTAAGAATACCAAATATATGAAATAGAAGAGGTTAATTGAAGGGTGAAAGATGGCATTAGATTCATCCACAAGTGATTTATTTTTGAGAAGAGCTTTCTGGAAGATCACTTAGAATGGACAGGAATATATTCAAGGTTGTTATAAGATAATTAATGGAAATGTGGGAACAGAAACCAAGATTCTAATTTGCCAATGGCATAGTCCAAGAAGGAAGACAAACCAAATTTCTTATGGAATTGTTTATATAAAAATGTATAGATATTAATAAACAAAATAATTATCAAACTTAGATTTCAAGAGTTTTCTTCAATAATGATTTGGGTAAAGGAAGTAAGCTTATGTGAATTACCAGTACAATACCATCCAATTTAGTTTTGGAAAATAGTCAACAGAGAAAGGTGATCAAAACTGATTCAAAGACTGAATACAGGGAGATGGGTGAGGAGAAAACAGCATATATCTACACTTCAGCAGAGTACCCACTCACAAAGAGTTGTAAAAAAAAAAATCAACCTGGTGTCGGGGACTGGCAAGATGGCTCAGTGGGAGGAGCACTTGTTGCTAAAATTGAGGAGCTGACACCACATGGTAGAAAGCTAGGATAGGTTTCTCCATTGTTTTCAGATCTCCATATATATACTATAGAGTGAGTGTGTGAGTGTGTGTGTGTGTGTGTGTGTGTGTGAAAGTATGTGCATGTGTCTGTGCTTGTGTGTATATTAATTGCATAAAAAATAACCTGGATTAGATAAATATTTTAATAATTACAAGTATAAAATGCTAACCATGATAACCTAAACATTAAATTCTATGGTTAAATCCTTATCTGTAAAATCTAAATAACATATAGGACTCTTTGGCAGCATTATTAAACATTTCACACATTATATGTCTACCCATCACTAAAAAAAGAGCATGAAACATTGACTTCCAAGACTTACATGCAAACATGCCTTGTAGGAGAAAACCCTGTCCATTTATAAAGTTCAAGCTGACTTGTAGGCCTTAAAACTTATAAAAGTGAGCCTTAAATGTATTTACATGAAAAACAAATGGAGTAGATAAAAGCACATGTCTCTGTGACTTCACATACATCAAAGCTGAATAATTTTCTGTATCATTAGGTTATTCTACTTTCAAAAGTTAAAAATCCTGAACATTTTATTTATTGCTATGGACTTTTTTCTTTGGTTTGGTTGGGGGTTTTTTGTTTGTTGTTTGTTGTTTGTTTCCAGGGTTGGGGCAGAGGTGGACAAGAATACCAAAAAAGGAAAAAAGGAAAAGCCCTCTCAATCAACATGACCAAAGTTCATTTGGACTCCCAGAGACTGAGGCAGTATGCATTAGGCCTGCATAGGCCTGGACCAGGCCCTCTGTGTATATATTATGGCTTCCGGTTTACTATTTTATTGGGATTCCTGGGCGTGTGAACTAGTGGGTCTCTGGTTCTTGTGTCTTCTCTTGGGCTCTGACCCTTCTGTTTCTTAGTTTTGTCCAATTACAATGGGTTAGTTTTTGTTTTATCATCTTACGTTTTATTCTGTCTTATTATTATCTCTTAGAAGTCTGTTTGCTTTCTAATGAGAGGGGAAGTGGTGAAGAGTTGGGAGGTGGGGGAACCATAATCAGGATACATTATCTGAGAAACAAATCAGTTTTCAATGAAAGGAAAAAAATAAAATAACTTCTCCCCTGGGGGGGGGGGGACGACCGATCTAAAAATTTGTTAAGAAAAAAAAACCCTGAACACAAAATACTGTAATAATAATTCATGCATTTTTAAAAGCTGGAATACATGGTCAAATAGCTATACCAAGTGGCTCTAATGGAAAAGACAGGAGCTGTGGCTAGAAATCCAATCCTAAGAATCAGCTCAGTTAAGTAGTCATGAGAGGATTTCAAATCCAACAGCTCACATAGTCTGCTCTAAGCTCTGAATCCCACCAGGACACAGCACAGTGCTTGCCACGCAGTGCTTCTCCAAAAACCTACTTTAAAAATCATTCAAGCCTGGAAACAGCAAAGCATATCAAATTCAGGTAAAAGAAAAAAACATTATTTTTTTTCTTATTAGATATTCTACTACATATGAAGATTGGGCCTGTGAGGCTGTGATTCCTACAGATTTGATGTCTGTTGCCACCAACTCACATATTGAAACTTGGTCGGTGTTATAACAATACCAGGAAGACTGTTGCGAGCTAACTGGCCATATAGCTCTGCTCTCATAGGTGAGGTCAACTCAGATTTAAAGAGAAGGTAAGTCTTTCTTCACTTCCAATCACATCCATCTTCTTCCAGAGAAGGACTTCCCCTCCAGAAGATGTAGCCTGCAACATACCATCTTGGACAAGAAGGATGGGCTTCAACAAGGAAACCCACTGAGCCTTGACCTAGACCTTTCATCCTCCAAAACAGATGCCTATAAAAGACCCAGCTGTGGGACTGTGTATCTGCAGAACTATAGGAAGACTGCCATCCCATGTGGCAAAAGCTACAGAGTATAGTGGTTAGACTAACCTGTGACACCAGCAAGGACACCATGCAGTGTTGGCATGGGAGGGCTTCTTCACAGCCTCTTACACCCCAGAGCCTCTTATCCTTCTGCTCATAGCAGATTTCAAACATGAATAAATGGCAAAATAAAACAAACACAATCCCACCTGTGAATGCAGTACTGTCCCCCCAGAAAGAACAGGCAGTGGTGGAGAACAAGAAGCTTCTGAAGACTTCTCATCAATGTTGATGGCTTTGCACCAACAAAACAGCAATTATTCCTGAGATTGATAGTCTGATCCAGTAAGGTCTATCACTCACAAGCAATTTTCCTCCCTCTCCTGGAGGGCAGCCATTCTAGGGAGTAGTATCTTTCCACAGGCAGCAAGACCCATAAACTCTCTGTGAGCACAATTAAGGACTTCCAACATTCATATGGAAATGGATACCAATTAAATAAATTACCCTACAATATAAAGACAAAATTCAAAGCTAAACATACAGCACTCTCAGAAAAGCCATACAAACACATCATAGCACCCGTGCTCAAAATCTCCAGCAATTTCATTTCTTACTGAAGAATTTTAAGTACCTGGCAGTTGAAATTGACCCAGACAGAGAACAATAGATACAAAATATTGTCTTCTAAACCTTTCTAATTTCTATTAGTAAATATGAGGGGAGATCTGTCCTGTCATGTGTATAAACAGTCAATTGCAGAGACTAGCACTCTGAATTCATAAACATAAGATTTTTGCTTTGCCCCTAAAGTGAGCTTAAGTACAGATAATTATTGATAAAGAATAAGGCATTTGGAAGTCTAGTCAAGAAAAATGAGGCTATTGTTCCTTGTTCTTAGACTCTGGAAAGAAAAAGTAAATAAATAAATAAGTAAATAAATAAATAAATAATTTGTCTATGTGCAAATATCATCATCATTCTAGAAAGAGAAGGTAAATCACAAAATAAATAAATAAATTTGATTTATTTATGTCCAACTATCATCATCATTTTCAGCAAAATCAGTTTTTTAAGCTTAGGTATAATTTATATATTTGCTATAAAACTATTGTTGGTATTATCAAAGTGTTCAATTTAACTGTTTGAGATTCAGTTAATAAATACCTTTCCTAATTTTTTAGTGGTGTGTCTTTTATCAGATCTTCAAATAACTTTTTTCATATCAGAAATGGTCTAAATTTTATCTAGTAACAGCAAATATTTCAGCATATATGAAATACGTGACTACAGGAGCCATAAACTTCCCCAACATACCCTGTTCCCCAAGCACTCTGCTTCTCCCATCTCCCCTTGACTGCCACTAACTTTCTGGAAGATTCTAAACAAGTCTCACATTGCAGAAAGACATTTGACTCCATTCATTTATTCACCAAGATTAGCTCAAAGTTTCCCAGGAATCTTGCAGGGCACTGGTATTCACAAACTTATTTTCCAATCCTATCAGAATTCTGTCCTTTTATTTCCTAATAGGAAGTTTTAAAGTGTATAACTTTGCACAATAACAAAAATTAACAATGAATACTGGTTAGCAATTATGTTCACTCCCAAAGCAAATACACTGAGCCTTCCACAGTTCTAGTTCACTAATACATTAACCTCCTTATCCCAGTGTTAATGTCATCTCCAATAGTATAAAAAGCAAAGCTGGACTTAAAGGGGTTAAGTAGCTACCCCACTGTCACAAAGCAGCCAAAACTCATACTCTTGGAAGCAAAGGGGCAGGCCGCATGTAAGTTCAGCAGCGAGATCTGAGAAGTGGTGCTTTGGGGCAGAATGTAATGATGCACAGAGCACACAGCCCCAGAGGCTGTGATAAAGCATTATACACAGCCACACTAATGGGAACCTGATATCAGCATTCCAGAAATCACTGTTGTTCAACAGCATAAAAAGCCATTTCTCTACCAAAGCTAAAATATATTCTTGTGAGAATTTTTCTGGGGAGATACAAACAAATATATAATCACCACAGATAGGGTACTAATGGTAGACCAAAACAACAACAAAAAAAAGACAACAAACAAAAACATAACTTCCTTAAAGAAAAATTTAATTTTTACTCTAGTTACTTATAGGAGCTGTGTGACTTAAAGACCTATCTCAGCATGGCTAACAACTCATGAGATCTGAATCCCAGGAGCTTTCTGTCAAACTTATGGGTATCTACCACCCAGAGTCTCTCCCCTCAGCAAATGTTAACTGCTTACCTAAGCCCTTGAAGAACTGTGGGAATTTATAATGCTCTGAGCTCCCTGAGTCTTATGAGCCTCACTCTTCCCTCATGGGAGAAGGTTTCAATTCAGAGGAAATGGCTATATAGCAATTCTGCTAACTCCGACTGTGAGAACTCACTGTAATGGGATGGTCAGAAGTCAGTTTATAAATGTTTATGAAAGAGGCAAAGGTAAATGTGATAGGAGATTCTGAACTTTTAAAATATCCAATCTACCAGTATCCACTTCTCCTACAGTCTAGTTTTGAGTGAGTGTCTAGAGTCTCAAGAGAAAAAGAAACCTGCTGCTATCTTTCCCCTAAACAATCAAGAATTAAAGCTGTAGCTGTAGGGCTTGGAGATCTATCATGGAGATCCTGAATGTTCAACCCAACAACAAGAGGTAAACAGTATTCTCAAATAAGTAGACTGATGGTTTTCTCCCAGAAACATAAAGAAACTCTCTGTAAAGGTAAGGTATATTCGAAGATGAAGAAGGAGAGAGAAAAACAGAAAATGAGGATGATGAATACAGGACTGAGACAGAAGCAGGCCAAAAGAAGCCAGAAAAGGGTTATTCTTGAATATCTGTAGGGCTGAGTTCTACTCCACAGACACTAGATCAAATGCTTCATGGGCAGGCACTGTGTCCAGCCCTAGCAATGCACATTTATAGAAGGGAATTTGTGCAGTTAAAACAGTCACAGCCAAGTGGAAGAAACCTGTGAAATACTCAATTCTCCATTCTAATAAAGAAGTATACTTTATTAAATATCTAATTAAATACCTTAATGAAAACATAAACACACCACAACATCCATTAACCTCTGGGGTTTCAATTGTTGCTGACATAAACACTGGTGTGGCTTCTTGATTTGGTAGCAACAAAAATGTATGTATGGTCTAGAAAGTAAATGAAAGCCATTCTGTATCGCAGAAGACAGTGTGCTAATGATAATAGGAATAAACACTATATTGTGTTATTATGCAAGAGACAGATTAATCTGATAATTATGTATGCATAATACATGATTAAATATAAGCATAATGAATTACCAACTAGGCTATAGTGATTTGTATTTAAGGATTCACAAACACTACTCTTGACAATTACAAAAAGCCTTGCTTCCTGGAGAAGTGCAGAATGAAAACTGTATTCACTGGAATTGTCATACAGAAGAAAAGAGTAGACAATTGCAAATATCTATGTCACAAGATTAAATAACTTTATCATAACCTAGGTTCTCAATATCACAAAGAGAAACTTGTCATATTTTCTCTGGAAACAAATTATAACATGAATTTATTCGAACTAAATGAGTTTTGTTGAGAGAAAGACCAAGTGATATCTTTGACTTGGAAAACAAATAAGACAATAACTGAAGGTCAAGCTAAGAAGATTCCTTGGTTCTGAGTAGGATGATTGGAAGATAATAATACACACACACACACACACACACACACACACACACACACACACACCATTAACAACAACAAAGACATAATGGGCAGGTCCACTTGCATATTTCAAACACAGCTCCGCAAGAAAATGGAATTCCCCTGGCAGGTGGGCCCTAGGCTCCATTGTGCAAAGCTCAGTTTTCCTCAGCACTGACACTGAAGGACATCAGGAAAGCTCCTGGGGAGGTCTGTGCCACACTCCAGGCATTCAGGAAGCTGTTGCTCTCATTCTTCTCACTCAGCATGGACAGGGGTCTGCAGCCTGCGCCTTCTCACAAAGTATCCCCACTGCCAGCTGCACTACTGTTCTCACTGACACCGACTGTCTCCCGCTCTGAGCTTTCTTGCTTACCCCAGAGATGTGGAATGGCCACTTTGGCACCAGCACTCCTCACTCCAGAAAACGGAACACCTTTTGTCAACCTGCATCATCAGTTCTATTCTGTTTCTGTACCCACTGAAATCTGTGATTTTTCTCAAAATATAGGACTGGAAAGTTTTGTTTATTACACAAATGATTGTTCTATGGTGCCTTAAAACACAGGACAACTCTTACAACATAGGCACACTATTAAGTACCTTTACTGTTTTATGCCTGCTTCTCTAGTCTTTATTATAAATGGTATGTGTATGCATATCTACTCTCTTAAGATCACTCTATAAACTGTTCAGAGGCCCTACACCCTCCATTTCTTCTGCCTTTTCTCAGAACACTCTGTGGTATGGATCCACTGACTCCTTTAGGTCCTTCCTCCTCATCCCAGCTCATCTTCTCAGGTGTATGTATAAATAAATAAGTAAATAAGTAAATAAATCACACACACACACACACACACACACACACACACACACACACACACACACACAATCTCTCTGTGTACTGAAGTGATAAATGCCCATTAAAGAATACTTTGAAAATTAAAAAGAGAAACTCCTTCTGGAAAGGAATCAGTAGCTCATCTCACCCATAAACAGAGACATACCAGCACTTTGCACTCTTTCTTTCTGGTCTGTTTCTTCTGTCCTTATGCTCCAGGAAAGAGGAAGCTCACGAAATAAGTTTTAACCAGCTCATATAGTAAGTGTGTTTTATCATATTGCCTTTTAAAATTTATCTTTAAATTTGATACTTATGAGCATTTTCTCCATGCTTCAGAGCAGCTATTTTGTGTTGTAGCTGAATAACAATGAATGCAGCTCTGGGCTCCCTAGATCTCTAGAACAGCAGTGATGTGCATTAAAAGTGAAAGCCAACTTGGGTTTATTGTTGGTATTTGCATTTGTATTTAATACTTTCAATCAGCACTAGAAATCTGGTCCCCATCCTCTTTTCGTTTTCTTACATTAAAACCTACCTGGCTGTTATGCACACATTTTTATACATTTTTATTTTATTGCCTTATGATTTTGTTTCTGTCACAGTAGCACTCACATATCTAATGGCATCTAGCATACTATTCTGTGCATAGTGGGCATCAAGTGAACACTCAAAATGGACCCTATTAGGAACATTACAGTTTCAAAGGAACAGCCTACTGTCGGTTAAAAGATTTGTGAAGGAAATAAATACATCAGTTACTTTCTGTTTTGACAGTTTACACAAATAGGGTGTGTGTGTGTGTGTGTGTGTGTGTGTGTGTGTGTGTGTGTGTGTATTATGTGTATATATGACCTAACCTGCAAAACTCTCAAACTTTATTCTAAAGTATTTGTCTTTCTTATCTTTCCTTTTTACATAAACTATGTATTCTATACTAGCAATGTAATAAAAATTCATTATGACTTTTTTCTTATGTAAAAGCAAAATGGCCTCATTGGTGTTCATGTCTAATTGTTCATCTAATTTAGAGTTATCCAATTTAGAATTATCTAATAGTTATTCTAATAATTAATATGAACAGATTTCTTTTCCAAGAGATTCAAAATATCTGATCAACCAGTAAATGAAAATCTAAAGTAATGATCTTAATTCCACTTCAAGTCAACCTTAGTCTGTGTGTGAAGTTATGCAGCAAAGTTTTCCCATTAAGAAAGGGAGGCAGTAGTGTAGAAATGAGCTGCTAGTGCAACCTAGTGTGGAGCATCCATTGATCTTCTGACTGTCCTGCCACTTCTCATCCAAATCTTCCATCCATTGACTTCAATGGAATTACAACCTAAATCAGTGTCACTGAAGTAGATGTCACAGTCAGGTGCCTGCTCGAGTCTGAATGAAGTATGATGTAAACAATAAATGCCACAGTGAAACACAAGAGAAAAGTTGATTCTAATCCAAGGGCTGATGAAGTGTTAATCAATGCTCTGGACAGCATGTTTGATTATGAGTGAATTAGTGAGAAAAATAGCACAGTGACACTCTCTAAATAGTACAGATGCCATATGTCAGTTGGAAGTAGATCTTGGAGCTACATGAAACCTGATGGTGATGTAAGAATTGCTGGGTCCCTGGATTACCCACTTCATATCTCACATAAACTAGCCTCTCATTGGAGGAGCTACCCTAGACCCAAAGTACTAAGTTTGGAAAGCCTTTAACATGGGTGAGAGAAGTACTTTGGAATAATCTTCTCTAAAGAGAATATAAGCCATGTTCTTAAGTGATGCAGGCCCTGAGATCAAGCATCTCCTGATGAGATTAGAATACTACCTGTAAATGAATGTTTGGAAACTATAACAAATGGCTCCAACCTTCAAAGACAGAGGCAAGGGATATAGACAGGTAAACATGAGTAAGAATATACATTTAAGATACACAACATAGTATTGTGAAAACAAAAATGACTAAAAGGTTCATTTAACTGGATTCATGTTCATCTCTTCTACATACCTGAAAGGCTTAATACCCATGTGTGACCTGAGATAAAAGCTCTTTATCACATTGAGTTAGGCAAAGGTAAATTTAGTTACTTTATCAGCCATTTAAACTATGTCTGCAGTAGACAGTTTTAATATCTACATAATGCACATGAAATCAATACATATTTAATTTCCCTTGTAAAGTATAAAAATTAGAGATTTTTTGACTTACATTATAATTCAGGCCTATAGAGCAACTAGAAAAAAGCTGTTGTAGTGATTTTTTAAAAAAAATCATGAGAATAGAAAGATGCACGTCCAATAATTGCAAATATTTGTCTACAGTTTCACAGTTTACAAGAAGTTTTCACAAACAGAATCTCATCTGGATTTCAACACTGCCATGCACAACAGGCAGGCTATTACTATTCCCATTGCATATATTTATCATTCATTAAAAACATCTTGTAAAGAGTTGTTTCAGCAAGGCATCTTCTAGTAACTACTTCAGATTCTATCACATAATGAATATTTGGGGCACCGTCCATTCCTCTGGGGATTTATAGTTGGCATGACGGGGTCTTATTTGAAGAGTTCAAAAAACTGTTTATCACCCATGTGTTTATTCTCCATCTAAATATGTCCAAATAGCAAAGCTTCAAGATCAAAGAAGAATAAAGTACACAATCAAAAGAGATGAGATTTACTTTTTTCCCTGAAGATCCTATAACCACAAACTATATATATATATATATATATATAGTTATTTGATGGGACCATAAAATCAAGCAAGCAAATGTCTTAATTATTTTCCACTATCATGCACAACTTTATGTGAAATTGAATAAAAAGTTTTAAAAACATTCAGAATTGAAAGAGAAGGATCCATGAACAGAGAAAACTTGGACACTAAAACAGAACTAAAGGGTGGGATATAGAAGCTCTAAGAGTCTAAAATGTACTGTGATCCATGAATATACATCAAAGGTACTTTAACAAGATACATCATAATTATGAAACCCATAGGACATCACGACTGAAACATGAACATTCAGAGTTCAAGGCAGGGTCACTTAGAGGACATTAAACACGAATATGAAGACTGGACTATGGAAGGAAGGATAAGAGCACCTGGATTCAAGTTTGTGAAAAGCAGTAATATCCAAGAGAGAAGTAACAATCAGTTGTAAAGAAGACAGTGCAAGAATTCAGAGGTAGGGTCAGAAGGGCCTACTGCCAAGTACAAGACACAGAGTTGCTAAGGACAAGTGTGCACCACTAGGACTTCAGCACAAAGAAAGTTGCAAGCTCTCAGCAATGATAGGTCCAATAACAAAAACAGATCACACACAATCACTTTCTCTGTTGTACTTTAATATAGGCTAAGTATATCTCTCTTCCTGGGATGTCACATATCTTAGAAGCAATCTAGCAGTAATGAAAACTGTCCCTTCAAAATGTGAGAGAAGTTTCAACTCTTGGTTCTTCATGTGGACAGTATTTATCAATGACATCTCACAATCCAGTTCTACTGGATTTGTAAAATAAAAGGAATCTACTCTGTGTAGGGACAATGCTTTTTGCTTTAGAGTGACTCTCTAAGGGTAGACATATGACTACCTCAGCAGTTCTAACCTGTGGGTCTCAACCCTTTGGGGGTCATATATCAGATATTTATACTACAGTTTGTAACAGTAGCAAAATTACAGTTATGAAGTAGCAGCATGGCTGGGGGTCACCATAGCATGAGGAACTATATTAAATGATTGCAGCATTAGGAATGTTAAGAACCACTGGACTACATGATTAATCTATCCTGGTGTGTACCCTGGAGTTCTTGATAGCCCAACCCCAAAGACATTCACACTCCAATGAGAATGCAGGGGAGAGACACCTCTGGGCAACAGAACAAGCACAAGTTCCAGTAAAGAAAGGGGAATTTTGGTAAGTACTTAAAATAACTGATGGTAAGTTCACTAATTTTTGCTATATATCTAACTGTCACACTCGGAATAGGACAACTTAAAATACTAAAACTCTCATTTGGAATAGTAGTCTTTAACCTTTTCTTCAATCATTTGTAGTAAAAGAATTATAAGAAAACTTCAAACTTCTGCTTCCTGGAAGTAGATATGCCAAGTTTCCACCCTGACTGTAAATATTTACAAAAATGTAATTTTGAGGCACCATAAATTCTGAAAAATGTAAATAAATTTATTAGAACTTTGTAAAGCCATCCAGTGGGTGTCTATCACCATAGTGATAAGATATTCACTATTCATATAAAATATAATACATGAACAAAGTCCTTTTTCACACTCAGAAATTTTATAGCCCTCCCTTTCACTTTGAAGTCTATTTCTACTGTATTCCATTCTAATTAATGCATTATTATGCTGCAGGATCTTTTACTGATCACTGTGTCTTTGGAACAAAACATATAGATAATCCTCACAGTAACCAGGTTACCTTGGTCATCCCTCCACTAACTAGGCCATTGTGGTGGTTTAAATAAGAATGTCTCAAATAGGTTCATATATTTGAATGCTTAGCCACCAGGGAGTGGCACAATTTGAAAAGATGAGAAGGATTAGGAAGTGTGGCCTTGGAGGAAGTGTGTCACTGGGGGTCAGCTCCAAAGTTTCGAAAGACCATGCTAGGCCCAGTTCTTTCTTTCTGCTGCTTGTGTATCAGGCTGTAGAACTCTCAGCTACTTCTCTATCACCTGTTTGTATGCTGTGCTGCCATGCCTGGCACCATGATGATAATGGACTAACCTCCTTGAAGAGCCAAAGCACCCTCATTTCAAGCAAGCCCCTCACCCCAGCTTGAAACAGGCCTGAGTTTTAAAATTCTCAGAGCTGCTGCCATAAGTCCCAGGACAAAGTCAGGATGTTTGAAGAGTCATCTGGTAGCAACTGATTAACCATAGAATGCCCCAATGCCAGAGATGGTCAAAGTACAGTCAGGATGTTTGAAGGAATCTAGTAACAATTGATTAACCACAGAATGCCCCAATGCCAGAGGTAATCTATAAAGATTGACAAACAGTTAAAACTACAAAGTAAGATAACACAGAAATTCTGAGAAGTCCCTAAAACTTGAGCCAATCAGAATTGTACCCATACTAGCATCCTAAATGATGTAACCTTCTGGTTTTTGCCTTTAAAACCTGAGCTTGCAGAGGAGTGGGCACCTCCTCTAGGCTCTACTGTGTTGGATGGCTTGACCAGAGCCCTGCCGCGCTTCAGTAAACCTTACTTTTGCATTTTGGTGAGTTCATGTCTCTAGTGGTCTCTTTGGGGGTCTCGTACCCAGGGCACAACACCTAAACTGTAAACAAGCCCCCAATTTAATGCTTTCTTTTGTCAGAGTTGTCTTGGCTGTAGTGTCTCTTCATAGCAGTAGAGCTGTGACTATGACACCCACCAAGGGGAATTCAGTGGAGAGAACATGTCATCTGCTGGTAACAGAACATCTCTATATGCTCATATTGCTACTATGAACTAACTTCTTCAGAGTTGCAGCCTGAAATACTCCCTGATATCTCTCAAGGGGACATCTGCTGGACTCCCTTCTGTTTTCCTGTGTGTGGTTGAGTGCTGCCTTCCTTAGCATCTGCTTTCCCTTTGGGCATCCCTTCACAAGGCTTCTTGCTATCTAACTGCAATAGGCCCTACAGCAACAACAGAAAACGCTCTTGATTTTTAGAGTGTTATTATAACAGCTATAGAGTTATGTTTATTAAATCATTTGTGCCATAGTATCTGAGTAATATTAAGTTAGCATTCTTATTTATGTACATATTTACTTATTTTAAAACCTGTCCAGTTTGCATTCCCTCCTCTCCCCTAGTCTCTCCCTCAAACCCACTCCCATTCCTAACCCCCAATCCACTCTTCCTCTGTTTCTGGTCAGGAGAATGCAGATCTCCCATGAATATCAACAAAACATGGCATATCAAGTTGCAGTAAGACTAAGTATCTCCCCATGTATTAAGACTGGGCAAGGTGACCCAGTATGAGAAATATGGTTCCAAAAGCCAGCAAAAGAGTCAAAGATATCCCCTGTTCGCACTGTTAAGAGTCCCACAGTAGGAACAAGCTACATAGCTGTCATATATATACGCTCCCTGGTTGTTGGTTCAGGCTCTGTGAGCCCTCTAAGCCCAGGTTAGTGGGTTCTATGAGGTTTTTGTGTGTATGTGTGTGTGTGTGTGTGTGTGTGTGTGTGTGTGTGTGTGTTATTCTTGACCCCTCTGGCTCCTACAATCCTTTCCTCTCTACCCCTCTTCTGCAGGATTCCCCAAACTTTACCTATTGTTTGGCTGTAGGTCCACATGTGTTTCCATCTATTGCTGGATGAAGCCTCTTTGGTGATAAATGGAGTAGGCACAAATCTATGAGCATAGCAGAATATCATTAGGCATCATTACACTGCCATTTTCCCCCTCCAGTTGTGTTTGGTTATATCCTAGAAATCAACAAAACAAATTATCCCATTTTAAAAATGGGGTACAGGCCCAGAACTCCCATCTGGACCAGAGGTGAGCATGGGGTTATAGTCAGAGAGGCACCCACCACTAGGTGCCACCCCTTGGCACCAGCCATCCCAGGAAGACCTGCCCAACTTGGCCCCAGTTTGCTGCCATTAGGCGGGCCCTGTAGGAAGGCTCCCCTTTTCCAAGACTGCAGGCAGACCCTGCAATCTCCACACCCTGCCCCCACACTCATCTGCCCAAGACCCCAGCCACTTCCTGAGACTCAGAGACCAGTGCCCAGCTCCCATAAGCCCCGGAACTCCCATCTGGACCAGAGAGAAACCCTCTGGTGGATACTACAATCTCAACGCCTTGCCCCCACACCCATCTGCTGGAGACCACAGTCATTTCCGGAGACTTAGAAACCAGCCCCCAGCTTCCATCCTGCCCTGTAACTCCCATCTGGACAAGAGGAGCTCCCATCTGGACAAGATAAGGAGACCCCAGGGACTTCCTGAGACTCAGAGTCCAGCCCGCAGCTCCTATCCGGCCACCACTCTGATCTGGACCAGAGCTCCCATCTGGCCCAGAGCTTCCATCTGGACCAGAGAGAGGCTCCCTAAATCTGTCTGGCCCAAGTGCACTGATAAGACCAAGAACGAACCCACAGGAGATGGGCAGATGTCAAAGCAGAAGTACATACAACAACATAAAGAGCAATACAGCATCACCAAAACCTAGCCCTTCTCCAACAGCTAGACCGGAACATCACAGAATGGAAGAAGCAGAAGAAAACAACCTTATAAGTAACATCATGAAGAGGCTAGAGCCTTATAAAGAAGAAATCAAAAATAAAGTGGAGGAACACACAAACAAGAAATGGGAAGAACACTATAAAAAACTAGAGGAAAGGACAAATAAAGCAGCAGAAAACAATAAGTCCCTGAAAGAAAATCATGAAAAAGCAAGGGAAACAGTCCAAGACCTGAAGAGGGAAATAGAAAAAATGAAGAACACACTAGCAGAAGGAATGCTGGAAATAGAAAATCTGAGTAAACAAACAGGAACTTCAGATGCAAGTATAACCAAGACAATGCAAGAGATGAAAGAGAGGATCTCTGATGTTGAAGAAATGGTAGAAGAAATAGATTCATCAGTCAAAGAAAACACTAAAGCCAACAAAGTCATGACCCAAAATGTCTAAGAAATTTGGGACACCATGAAAAGACCAAACCTACAAATAATAGGGATAGAGGAAGGAGAAGAATACCAACTCAAAGGCATAGAAAATATATTTAACAAGATCATAGAAGAAAACTTTCCCAACTTAAAGAACGAAATGCCTATGTATGAAGATACAAAAAGCCTATAGAACACCAAACAGACTGGACCCCCCCCAAAAAAAAGTCCCCTCTCCACATAATAATTAAACAACTAAACATACAGAATAAAGAAAGAATATTAAGGGCAGCAAAGGAAAAAAGCCAAGTGACTTATAAAGGCAAACCCATCAGAATAACACCTGATTTCTCAATAGAGACTTTGAAAGCCAGAAGGACCTGGACAGATATAATGCAGACACTAAGAGACTATGGATGCCAGCCCAGACTAATATAACCAGCAAAATTTTAATCATCATAGATGGAGTGAACAAGACCTTCCAAGACAAAACCAGATTTAAACAATACTTATCCACAAACCCAGCCCTACAGAAAGAACTAGAAGGAAAATTCTAACTTAAAGAAGTCAGATACACCCTTGAAAACACAGGCAATAGATAACACCACAGCAGTAAAGCCCAAAGAAGAGAAGTACACACACACTACCACCAAAAAATAAAAATAACAACAGGAATGAACAATCACTGGTCATTAATATCCCTTAATATCAATGGACTTAATTCACCTATAAAAAGAAACAGACTAACAGAATGGATACGAAAACAGGACCCATCGTTCTGCTGCATATAAGAAACACACCTCAAATTCAAAGATAGACACCTCCTAAGACTAAAAGGCTAGGAAAAGATTTTCCAATCAAATGGTCTTAAGAAGCAAGCTGGTGTAGCCATCCTAATATCCAGCAAAATAGACTTCAAACTAAAATCAATCAAAAGAGATGATGAAGGACATTACATACTCATCACAGGAAAGATCCACCAAGATGAAGTTTCAATTATGAACATTTACGCCCCAAACACAAGGACACCCACATATGTAAAAGAAACATTACTAAAGCTTAAATCAGATATAAAACCCCACACATTAATAGTGGGAGACTTCAACACCCCACTTTCACCTCTGGACAGATCTGCCAAATTGAAACTTAACAGAGAAATAATGGACTTAACTGATGTTATGACTCAAATGGACTTAATTGATATCTACAGAACATTCCACCTGAACAAAAAAAAAAAAAAAAAAAAAAAAAAAAACGAATATACCTTCTTCTCAGCACCCCATGAAACCTTCTCTAAAATCGACCACATACTTGGCCACAAAGCAAATCTCAAGGGATACAAAACAATTGGAATAATCTCCTGTGTTCTATCAGTCCACCATGGTTTAAAGTTAGGTTTCAACAACAACAAAAAAAACTACAGAAAACCTACAATCTCATGGAAACTGAATAATGCTGAACTGAATCACCAATGGGTTAAGGAAGAAATAAAGAAATTAAAGACTTCCTAGTGATCAATGAAAATGAATACACCACATACCCAAACTTATGGGACACTATGAAAGCAGTGCTAAGAGGGAAATTCATAGCACTGAATGCCCACATAAAGAAGCTGGAGAAATCTCACACTCAATTGACAGCACACCTGAAAGCTCCTGAAGAGGAAGAAGCAAAGTCTTCCAGGAGGAACAGATGCCAGGGAATTATCAAACTGAGAGCTGAAATCAATAAAGTAGAAATAAAGAGAATACAAAGGATTAATGAAACAAAAGAGTTGGTTCTTTGAGAAGATCAACAAGATAGACAAGCCCTTATCCAAACTAACCAAAAGACAGAAAGCATCCAAATTAACAAAATCAGAAATGAGAAGGGGGACATAACAACAGACAATGAGGAAATCCATAGAATCAACAGGTCATGCTTCAAAAACCTCTATTCCACAAAATTGGAAAATCTAAAAGAAATGGGTAGTTTTCTGGATAGGTACCACATACCTAAGTTAAATCAACACCAGATAAACCATTTAAATAGTCCAATAACCCCTAAGGAATTAGAATCAGTCATTAAAAGTCTCCCAACCAAAAAAAGCCCAGGACCAGATGGTTTCAGTGCAGAATTCTACCAGATCTTCAAAGACTTCATACCAATACTTTTTAAATTGTTCCACACAATAGAAGCAGAAGCAATATTACCAAACTCCTTCTATGAGGCTACAATTACCCTGATTCCTAAACCAAACAAAGATGCAACAAAGAAAGACAACTACTGACTGATCTCGCTCATGAACATTGATGCAAAAATACTCAATAAAATTCTGGCAAACAGACTCCAAGAACACATCAAAACAATTATCCACCATGATCAAGTAGGCTTCATCCCAGGGATGCAAGGGTGGTTCAACATACAAAAGTCCGTCAATGTAATACACTATATAAACAAACTCAAAGAAAAAAAAAACACATGATCATCTCACTAGATGCAGAAAAAGCATTTGACAAAATCCAACACCCCTACATGATAAAGGTCTTGGAGCAATCAGGAACATAGGGAACATACCTAAACATAATATAGGCAATCTACAGCATTCCAACACCCAACATCAAATTAAATGGAGAGAAACTCAAAGCAATACCACTAAAATCAGGAAAAAGGCAAGGCTGTCCCCTCTCCCCATACTTATTCAATATAGTACTTGAAGTTCTAGCCAGAGCTCTAAGACAACATAAGGAGATTAAGGGGATACAAATTGGAAAGGAAGAAGTCAAGCTTTCCCTATTTGCAGATGACATGATAGTATGAGTAACCCCAAAAATTCAACCAAGGAACTGATACAGCTTATAAACCCCTCAGCAACATAGAAGGATACAAGATCAACTCAAAAAAATCAGTAGCCCTCCTATATACAATAGACAAACAGGCTGAGAAGGAAATCAGAGATACATCACCCTTTACAATAGTCACAAATGATATAAAATACCTTGGGGCTATTCTAACTAAGCATGTGAAGGATCTATATGACAAGAACTTTAAGTTCCTGAAAAAAGAAATTGAAGATGTCAGAAAATGGAAAGATCTCCCATGATCATGGATAGGCAGAATTAACATAGTAAAAATGGCGATCTTACCAAAAGCAATCTACAGATTCAACACAATCCCCATTAAATTACCAACACAATTCTTCACAGACCTGGAAAGAATAATACTCAACTTCATATGGAAAAACAAAAAACCCAGGATAACCAAAAGAATCATGTACAATAAAACAACCTCTAGAGGCATCACAATCCCCAAACTCAAGCTCTACTATAGAGCTACCATAATAAAAACAGCTTGGTACTGGCATAAAAACCGACATGTGGACCAATGGAATCGAATTGAAGACGCTAACATTAACCTGCACACCTATGAACATATAATTTTTGACAAAGAAGCCAAAAATGTACAATGGAAAGGAGAAAGCATCTTCAACAAATGGTGCTGGCATAACTGGATGTCAACATGTAGAAGGCTGCAAATAGAACCATAACTGTCACCATGCACAAAACTTAAGTCCAAGTGGATCAAAGACCTCAACATAAATCCAGTTACTCTGAACCTGATAGAAGAGAAAGTAGGAAGTAGTCTTGAACACATTGGCACTAGAGATCACCTTCTAAATATAACACCAGTAGCACAGACACTGAGAGAAACAATCAATCAATGGGACCTGTTGAAACTGAGAAGCTTTTGTAGAGCAAAGGACACGGTCAACAAGAGCAAACAACGGCCTACAGAATGGGAAAAGGTCTTCATCAACCCCACATCTGGCAGAGGGCTGATATCAGAATATATAAAGAACTCAAGAAATTAGACATCAAAATGCCCAATAGTCCAATTAAGAAATGGGCTATAGAACTAAACAGAAAATTCTCAACAGAGGAAGCACAAATGGCTGAAAGACATTTAAGGAATTGCTCAACATCGCTAATTATCTGGGAAATGCAAATCAAAATGACTCTGAGATACCACCTTACACATGCCAGAATGGCTAAGATCAAAAACACAGAAGACAGCTTATGCTGGAGAGGATGTGGAGCAAGGGGAACTCTCCTCCACTGCTGGTGGGAATGCAAGCTTGTACAGCCACTTTGGAAATCAATATGGCGCTTCCTTAGAAAATTGGTAATCCATCTCCCCCAAGACCCAGCACTCTTGGGCATATACCCAAGGAATGCTCAATCATACCACAAGGACATTTGCTCAGCTTGTTCATATCATCATTGTTTGTAATGGCCAGAACCAGGAAACAACCTAATGCCCTTCAACTGAAGAATGGATAAAGAAAATATGGTACATATACACAATGGAGTACTACTCAGCAGAGAAAAACAATGACATCATGAAGTTTGCAGGCAAATGGATGGACCTAGAAAAAATCATCCTGAGTGAGGTAACCCAGATCCAGAAGGACGAACATGGTATGTACTCACTCATAGGAGGATACTAGATGTAAAACAAGGATGACTAGACTGCTACACAACTCCAGGGAGGCTACCTAGAAAATGGGACCCTAGGAAAGACACAGGGATCACCCTATGACAGAGAAATGGATGAGATCTACATGAACAACCTGGACGACAGTGGGAGTAATGAAGGGCAAGGTTCGAGGGAAAGAAAGCTTAGGGGAGCCAGAGATCCCAGCTAGATCAAGAACCGAAAGGGAGAACAAGGAATAACAGACCATGATAAATGATGACCACATGAGAACAGGAATAGGCAGAGTGCTCGAGAGGTCCCTAGCAATCCACAATGATACATCCTCTGTAGACTGCTGGCAATGGTCAAGAGAAAGCCTGATCTGACCTAGTCTGGTGATCAGATGGCCAAACACCCTAACTGTCATGCTGGAACTCTCATCCAATAACTGATGGAAGTGGATTCAGAGATCCTCAGCCAGGCCGCAGGTGGAGCTCCAGGAGTCCAATTGTTGAGAAAGAGGAGGGACTGTAAGAGTGTGAATTGTTGAGACCAAGATTGGAAAAGCACAGGGACATATAGCCAAATGAATGGAAACACATGAATTATGAACCTAAAGCTGTGGAGCCCCTACCTGGATCAGGCCCTCTGGATAAGTGAGACAATTGAATAGCTTGAACTGTTTAGGAGGCACCCAGGCAGTGGGACCTGGACCTATCCTTAGTGCATGAGCTGGCTGTTTGGAACCTTGGGCTTACACAGGGACACTTTGCTCAGCCTGGAAGGAGGGGACTGGTCCTGCCTGTACTGAATCCACCAGTTTGAATTGAATCCCCAGGGGAGTCTTGGGCCTGGAGGAGATGGGAAGGGAGGGGAGGGGCTGGGGAAAAGGGAGGGCCTGCAGCAGGAGAGGGTAGGACAGGGGAACCCATGGCTGATGTGTAAAATTAAAACACAAGTATAATAAATAAAACAGGAGGAAAATTGGGGTACAGATTTAAACAGAGAATTCTCAATAGAGGAATCTCAAATGGCTGAGAAACTCCTAAAGAAATGTTCAACATCTTTAGCCATCAGGGAAATTCAAATCAAAACAACTCTGAAATTTCAACTTCTATCTGTCAGAATGGCTAAGATCAAAACAACAAGTGACAGCTCATGCTGGAGAGGAAACTAGAGCAAGGTGGACATTCCTCCATTGCTGGTGGGAGTGCAAACGTGTATGTCCACTTTGGAAATCAATATGGTGGTTTTTCACTAAACTAGGAATCAATCTACCATAATATCTAGCTATACCAAAGGTTATACCAAAAGGATGCTCAATCATGCTACATGGACACTTGCTCAACTATGTTCACAGCAGCATTATTTGTAATAGCCAGAATAGTTAGTTGGAATCAATCTAGATATTCCTCAACCATGGAACAGATAAAGAAAATGTGGTACATTTACACAATGGAGTATCACTCAGCTGTTAAAAACAGTAACATTATGAAATTGGCAGGCAAATGGATAGAACTAGAAAAAAAATCATCCAGAGTAAGATAACCCAGATACAGAAAGACAAAGATGGTATGTACCCACTTATAAGTGAATATTAGCTGGAAAATAAAGGAAAACCATGCTGCAGTCCACAGACCCAGAGAGGCTAGGCAACAAGGAGGGTTCCAGCAGGGATACCCATATCTCCCTGGGAAGGGAAAACAGAAGAGATTTTTGTGAGTGGACTGAGGGCAGGTTGGGATAGGAACATGAGCAATTAGGTTGGGGATGGGGGAGCAGAGGGTGAGATTTCTGAAAGAGACTACTGGAAAGGGAGAGCATTTCAGGGTCTGGGAAAAACCTAGCACAGGGGAATTTCCCAGGAAACTGCAACGATGAGCCCAGCTAAGACTCCTAGCAATAGCAGATACATAGCCTGAACCGGCCATCTCCTATGACCAGTCAAAACTTCAAGTGGAGGGATTGGGACACCAACACAGCTACATAACCTTTGACCTACAGTGTGTCCTACCTATGGGATGTGCTGGGGTAAGGGTGGCCTAGTGATTGAAGGAATGACCAACTAATAACTAGTCTAGCCTGAGACTCATGCCAGGAGAGTAAGCCTACCCCTGACACTACCTGGAGCACCAGGCTGGATGACCCAGAGACTTAAGTTAGTATGTTTAAATAGTAAATAAAAGTAATTTTAAAAAGATCGAAAGGGAAATAGTTAAGGACAGACTTTCTACACATCCACAGCAGAGTCCTAATAATACCTCTAGCAGGAATTTTCACTTTTTTTCAGTATCAGAGCTTTATTAGGAGGAAGAGGGGTAGCAGGGAAGAAGAGAATCAGGCCTGGGGAAGGAGCACATGCAGAGAGAGAGAGAGAGAGAGAGAGAGAGAGAGAGAGAGAGAGAGAGAGAGAGAGAGAGAGAGAGAGAGATGGAGATGGATGGTGGGGGAAGAGAGAACAGAACAGAGAGTGGAATTTTCATTTTTAAGAACTGTTTTATTTGAGTGAAAGGCATTAGTGAATAAATAAAAATTGTAAACGTGTGTATTTCATAGAAAAGAAACAATCTCATTCAGTAACATTTATCTAATAATGTTACAATTAATTCCTCTAATCTATTACTTTTAACTTAAACTAAATGGATTCATGATTTGTTGTTGAAACTAAGATACATTTTTGTGGGGGTACCAATTTATTTAGCAAGCACTGGCTAGGATAATGTGACTACTCAGGAGGTCAAGAAGTCAAAACAACAGGCATTATAAAGGATGGAACCTGGCAACATCTGGGAGGCTTTTTAAAGAGTGTGTACAAATCTGAGAATTCTACTTATAACGAATATTCATCTATGCCCTTCACCACAAACTGTCAAAGCTATCACAGATGACATCATTACAATGCTTTCTTTTCCTTGATTATATTTTCCACAAACAATTCAGACTTTTATATCTTTTATAATTATGCTCAACATCCCAAAGGCATGCTGCATATATAAGTATTTAGTTATTATATTCTTGGCAGCCATGTGTTTAGAATGAGAAGTAACTATGAAAATCAATAAAATTAAATCCAATGCATGAATTTTTTTAAACCTTAAAATTTTAACGTAGATTATTAAAGTCGCCAACATACTATCTTTATAATAATTCAGTAAAAAGTAGAGCAATATGGTATTTTAAATATTTCTGTGAAGTATAAAGCATAAATGCTCAAGGGCAGTAAAAGCAATAACTTCTCAAGACACTGAAGTAGAGCACTCAGGCATCTTTTCTGGCATGATGACTCATTCTCCATAGAAAAAAAAAGCTGGAATCATACAATTGATGTTAACGGTGATGCATTATAAATTATCTACCATAAAAGAATCTATATGATTTAAATTATTATTAATTGTCATATCATGTATTTGAGTGTAGAAAAGAAGCTTCATAAAATGTCATTTTGATAGAAACTGGGAATAATTATAATCATATCATGAGACAAGTTGTCACCACTCAAGAGGTGGTGGGACCTGGGAGAATGGAGCCAACAAATGAAGTCCACTAAAGTCTCACGCAATAGCCAACTACACTCTGAAGGCTAAGGGAAATCGCATGCGGAAAGTTGTAGACAATCACAAGGCACATGTCTAAAACATGTTTTTCCATAGAGGTATATAAACAAACAATAATAACCATTTGTAATGAATAATTATACACTAGTAATTTACTTATTTTAACTTTGTCACAAATTTTTATGCTGTGGTTTTATTTTATCATAGAAACTATTTTGAAATAATGAACATATGGAGAAAATGTTACTGTGTTGTTATCTTTTATTTCGTAATCTACTGAAAGCACAAATCTCAGACTTCTAGATTTTTATTCATTCATTTTTCTGTGATTCTGAGCTCTTCTGGCCAGCAGCTCTATGCTGTGGATTAAGAGCTCTTTGTGGCTTGTCCAGCACAGGGGATCTGCAGGAGATGATGGTGATAATGTATAAACAAATATACACTAATAACTTATTCCATAATGACAGAAAATATGAAGACCCAGCCTGAAAAGAAGCTCATAAGCTGATACAAGTAGTTCCAAGGTATTCCAGGAGCAGTTAAAAAACAGACATTCAGGAAAGCTTGACAAGGACCCTTAGTTTGGGTTCTACACATTTCTAGAGCTTCAGATTCTCAGGGATGAATTATGATCTGCTAATCTATTTTATAAATTTATTAATCCTTAATACACTGCAAAGTCTATTAAGTTCAATTAATCAATGTTTCAATCTATCACAAATATTTTCACCTGAAGACTAATTCATTAAATAAATACTGCAGATCTATCTTGAGTGAAAGGCCCCAATGAAATACTATATGCATTCATGATGAGAGTCATGAGCAAGACAGCTAGTAAGGCAAGTGACTGTATGCTAGATGCTAGGACAAGGAAAAATGCCAAATAAAATGGAACCCACTCTAGAAGAGAGCAAGTCAGTCCAGTCCTGGGGACCCTTAGCAGACTTCTGGGCGCATCCTGGACCATGAAGGATAAGGAAACAACAAGAGAAGAGAGCTAGAGGACACAAGACGCTAGAGAACAATGGATCTGGGTGTGATGGAAGAGCAATATTTCAAGTGGGGCAATGAGATAAGGCCTGAAGACTGAGAAGGGACCAGCACCTCCAGTGTCTTGAATCATGGAAAATGGAGAGTTTACTCTGAAGGCTCTGAAAAGCCACTGAACAAGAGCTGAAATGGGTGGGACAGGCCCAAACATGTGACATGCACTGCTCTCATAGCAGTGGTGACACAGAGCAACTTGGGACAAAAATCAAAACAGAATAAAAACACTGGGAACATAGGGCGGCTGTGAAAGTTGGGGAAGTCAGTCTACTCCCACTGTAGTAAAGGTGAGCTAAATTTTCCCTTCTCTTCTGTCACACAACACATGAAAAGAAATGTAAGCTCAAATATATTCAATCATAAGCAAATCAGGCAATGTGAAAGTTCTCAAAGTTCAGACAGAAGCACAAATGAGCCATAAAACTTAAGAGGGGCCCACAGAAAACAATGGAAAACAAGGTGCAGGCTGACAGGCTCAGGCCTCAGGGTCTGAGCATGGCAGCTGAATCTAGAGACTGCATCCTCCCCACCTGCACACACAGCTGACCCCTCCCAACACAGGGAGTGCAGAGGTGTGCATGGGTTTCCAAGTCCTAGTGCTGTCCCTCCACAGACTGACCAGTGAGGTCTCAGTGAAGCCTACGTGTGCCCTGCTGTTCCCTCAATTTCCAGTTCTCACACATAACAAAGAATCCGATCCTCTGGACAGGGGCTTTTCCTAAATGCATCACGGATAACTCAGGCTGATTCTCTATGTAACTGTTGAATGAAGAGATTTCACAACTGTCAAGTTGTACCGCTACAGTTAAATTGGCAAGAAACACATGGGTTTGTGGGATCCTGCTCATTTTGTGACTAAGAGACTCCAACTGGAACTATTGTCCTTAAGCCTCAATCACTGCAGAGCCTGAATGAAAGACACTCCTTTAGCCTTGGCTTTGAGCCTGCTCCAGCCCACCACCTGTTTTACTAGAACCCAGATCCACACATTTGTTTATGTCTCGTCTATGACTGCTTTCAGTTACAACATCTGAGGAAACTGATGTGATGGGTGTGATTGGTCCCTCAAGCTGCAAAGCTGAATATAAGAAGAGTATGTCCCCCCAGGCAGCATTCAGCCCCAGGCCTATGGAAAACCAGCACCAATCCCTACAATATCCTATTGACGAACCCTGTTAAAAAAGGAAGAATTAATCAAATACTGAAATCACAAAAGAAGAAGAATGGTTGGAAAATTCCCCAAACCTACTTCTTATCTCTTCCTTCTACTCAGTTTTACAGAAGTCAGGAGCACACTGGAAACTGGCCATATATGGTATCAGCAGCTACTGAGAAATCTGATTAACCTGTTAGAAAAGCATTTAAGAGATTCAATCCACCAGTTTTCCCTGACAGACTCCAATTTAAGTGACAGGGACACTAGGGAAGCTTCTCATGAAGCATTTAAAAGATTAGACCTGAAAGGTATCATACAAGCTAACTCACAATTTCTGTGTGTGCACAAGTATGTGTCTATAAGTATGCATGTGTGTGTGTGTGTACATATATATATGTTACACATGCACTTCTATACACATTCTTTCCTCAGTAGCCATCTACCTTGGTTTTTGAGGCAATCTCTCTTACTGGCTTGTCCCCAGTCCCCAACTATGCTAGGCTGACTAACCAGTGAGCCACAAGGGATCCACCCGGTCTCTGCCTTCCAGTGCTGTGAGTATAGCACTCTGCTTTTATACATGGGTTCTGGGGAATCAAACCTACATCCTCATAATGCACAAGCACCTTATCAAGCTACCTCCACAGCCTCCTAACCTATAGTTTTATCAGAGTAATTAACAAAGCCATGTCTCCCTTTAAGTCATGCCCTGAACACCCAGTCAGGTGTGACAACCCTGTCTAACTAAAGTGACCTGTTTTCTTTTCATAATGAAGCTTCTGTGCCAGTCTTTGGACATGGTGAGTGCAGCCACCTGCTTTAATAACTCAGGCCAGGAAGTAGCAAATCTATCTTAATTTCCACCTCAAAAAGAATCACTCAGCACTGTTTGAAATGCACCCAGCACAGGTTCCCCTGGGGATTCTCTGAGGCACTTGTGGTAATCCTTATTTGTTTCACAGCCTGTACAGAATAAAAATCATCCAAGTCAAATACCTTGCTTCCCTTGCAGCCTCACCTTTTCAGCTCGCCTTTCAGGGCCGAGCTAGCACGAAGCACAGAATATTGATTGGAAGCACTGGAGACTCTTTGTGGAGCCTCCAGATCATCGCCCACTGTGTATTTTTTTTTTTAACTTTCCTGCATATAAGAATGAGCACAGCTGCTCTGTAAATTTTACGGCACAGACCTAGAAATTAATGAAACTTGCCCTTTTTGGATTTATGTTGTTGCATCTTGCCTCAGCCCCCACATACAAAGTTTCAGTGCAGCAGCTCATGTGTGACAGACAATGGCCCTTTCTCACAGGCCCTATTCCCTTCTCCCTCCTTTTTCACTTAGACCCTGCCATTCATTTTCACCTCTGACAGTAAAAACCCCAGGACAAGATTGTCACAAAAAGGATTATCTTTCAGATCAATGGTGAAATTGATTCCAAACTCTGCTATTTATCAGCCTGCAGCAAAGTGCAACTGGTTAGGAAATATGTCTTCTCTTTGAGTGATTCAATTCACCTGGCGCCACTTCTCTTCATTCTGCATGAATGTAACGCCCAGGCTTTTCATGCTTCATAGTTTGCTTTACTTCATCCTGAATGAACTCAATAACTGGGCTTTTCATTCAACTCTAAGTTACCTGCCATGACAATTTTATTTTTCTCATAATATACTAAACATCAGGACTTATACTCCAATTATTTCTATTCATAAAGTGCACATCACTTACCAAAATTTACCTTTTGATACCACTTCATACATGATATATAATTTCCACGTTAAGCTTAGTGTATGCATGACAGACTGGAACATGTCGCTTTTGGAGTTAGGTTTTCTAGCTATGCAAAACACAAGCTAAATGGCAAATTCCACCAGGAACAACCCCACATCCCTGGGGTGTCACTGGCCTCTATCTCCTTCCATTAACTCTTTCTCCAAAACTCAAGGAGGACTTGACTTCTAATTATTGACAACTGTTCTGTGTCGTTCTAATCATGTTCTACAGTAGTAGTTCATTTCAGCAATGTTATGTAGGCACTACAGACTGTAGTAGGAATCTTAGAGTCTTATTAATAAAATCAAACCCGAGGCCAGTTATTGGGGTGATCGCTGGAAGATCAGAGAAGCAGAACAAGCCACAGCTATCTTACCTTGCTAGTTCCTCAGGTGATCCTGTTTCCTCAGGCTGGAAGCCTCTGAGTCCTCCTCCACATGAATCTCAGCTGAACTGTGTTGCTCCAAAGCCTGAAAGCTTAACCAACCAAATGCTTAACTAACTACATGCTTTACTCCTTTAGTTCCTGGTCCTCACGCCTTATATACCTTTCTCTTTCTGCCCCCACTCCCCGGGATTAAAGGTTGGGATTCTGGGATTAAAGGCGTGGTCACCATGCCTAGCTGTTTCTAAAGTGGCCTTGAACTCAGAGATCCGACTAGCTCTGCCTCCCAAGTGCTGGGATTAAAGGCATGCACCACCACCACCGCCGCCCAACTTCTGTTATGGCTTGCTCTTCCCATTTTCTAGCCACCATTTCTGGCTCTGTTCTAGTGGCTGTCTGTTCTCTGACCCCAGATAAGTTTATTTCGGGGAACACACAATATTTCAGGGAACACAATACCCACCACAACAGACCTAACACAATACCCACCACAACAGACCTAGGAAACACAAAATACAAATTCCTTGGTATAGTCTAAATTAATAAGTTTTAAACTCAATTTCTCCTACTAGCATTTTTAAATCCTTCTAAAAATTCACAATACTGAAATATAATCTATATAACTGATTAATAGTAGATTGGTGTAATTTATCAAAAATAAGTAAAAGCATGAGTTACCAAAAATAGAAGTTACTTTAAAGAAAGACTGAGAAAATAGTTTCTTTGGCAAGTGCTCTCTGTCTTTATATGTATTGTACATATGTGCAGACTACTAAAGCAATGATTTATTACACCCAAGTAACACAGTAACAGCTAGGAAAAAACAAATGTCAAAATGACATATACAGATTATGGAGTCTCACACAAACATTCTAAAAAGCCTAGTACAGACATCTTAAGTTTCCTAACTCAAAAATGAAGGGAGATCAAAACTTCCCAAAGGTTTGTATTTTAAACATTCATATTTATGCCAATTATTTGAAATTAATGTTTTCTCATAAAATATATATGTAATAACAAAAAGGTTATAAAACCATAATGAGTCTGTGTTTAAATGTAGTGCTTCAATTGACACCAAGATGATCCTGCGAAGCCTCTTATCTAAGATCATACTTATTTTGAAAGATGAACTCATATATGATGAACAGGCTACTTGAAAAAACAAGTACAGAATTGGATCAACCAGTTGGCATATTAACCATTTCTTCACTGAAGTAGTTCAGTCAAGAAAAGGTGGCTGGATGGACTAGAAGTGATAATGGGTAGGACAAAGTCTCACAGAGATGGGAAGGGAGAGTGGTGAAACTTGGTAACGGCTTTGATGTTGAGGTACAGAAGAGAGAATCAGCTGGGCAGGACAGTTGTTGATTACAATAGAAACACTTAGAAGTGAGTGGGTAGGAGAGCAAATCCTGAATTTTGGTTCACAGATATAGGATTTGTCACCTTTGAGAAACTGTGTATGGGGAGATCCCTAGAGTAAATTAACATCTGGGTCCAGAGTAAAGGTTAGTTTATTGCTAATCACTGACACCGTGGACATGGATGGCATGCCAAGGCAGATCACACAGATCTGCAGAGAAGATGGAAAGTACGAGAGTCTAAGGAAAGGCTGACACTGTATGATGCTAAAACAGCACTGATAAAGAGATAGCAATAAGGTCAGCAAGCAACATGTAGAGTCAAAAGAAGACAAGGGAGGCAAGAGGAGAACATGACCCATTCCAGGAGTCCTACAGCCAAGCTGAGAAAAGACAGCACAATCTTTTATACTATTTTTAGTTAAGTATCTCATTTAATCCTTCCGATGATGAGTTCTTCAGGGCCTCAGTAATGCTGTCTCAGTTGGGAGTCTCTGTAGGGAGACTGTAGACATGATCATGCAGCCATCCCTCATGGTGAAGCTTTGGTCCATTGTTTTTAGCTAAAGGTCAACTGGTCGGCACCCTTAGTCAGACCAGCAAAAGGCCTTGCAGGAAGACCACAAGAAGAGCTAAATGGGGCTTTTTTTTCAAATGTGAGAAATTTGGGCCCCATACAGATAAGTTAATATAAATTAAAAGCAGAGATTTATAGTCAGCCTTCTTAATGTATTGCCAGCAATGTTCATTAAGATCACTAGTAGGTGACTTCCTTCAGGAAGGTCAGATGCTTGGGTGGCTTAGGCTGGTATTAGGAAAAGGAAAGAATTTCCATATGACAATTTTTATTTCATTAGTAAAGTGAGAGAGTTCATCTGTCAGGCTCAAAGAGGAGGCTAGAAAAGGAGAATAGAGGGGGTGTGAAATAGTTCCTTTGATGGATGTAAGAAAAAAATGATCACAAGTCTAGCAAGAACTAGAGAAGCAATGTCAAGCACCCATTTGAAGGTGGTGAGTCAGGAGCAAGTGTACCCCTGTGGTATTGTGTTCCCCCGAAATATTGTATGTTCCCTGAAATAAATTTATCTGGGGTCAGAGAACAGACAGCCACTAGAACAGAGCCAGAAATGGTGGCTAGAAAACGAGTTAGAGCAAGCCATAGCAGAAGCTGGATGGTGGTGGTACACGCCTTTAATCCCAGCACTTGGGAGGCAGAGCCAGGCGGATCTCTGAGTTCAAGGCCACTTTAGAAACAGCTAAGCGTGGTGACCCATGCCTTTAATTCCAGAAACTCAGCCTTTAATCCCAGGGAGTGATGCAGAAAGTAGAAAAATATATAAGACGTGAAAACCAGGCACCAGAGTTAGTTAAGCATTTAGTTAGTTAAGCATTTGGCTGGTTTAGCATTCAGGCTTTGGAGCAGCACAGTTCAGCTGAGAGCCATTGGAATGAGAATTCAGAAGCTTGCAGTCTGAGGAAACAGACCAGCTGAGGAACTGGTGAGGTGAGGAAACTGTGGCTTGTTCTGTGTCTCTGACCTTCCAGCATTTAACCCAATAACTGGCCTCAGGTTTGATTTTATTAAGACCTTTTAAGATTTCAACTACATACCCCTGTATAAAGGAACATTCGTGACATCAGTACAGCATGTCAGGGACACCACTGCCTCAGACTTATGGGAATGGCAAGGCCTTCCACTGGTCCAACTAAGGATGCCAAACAGTTGACCTTTGGCTGAAAACAATGCACCAAAGCTTCACCATGAGGAATGGCTGCATGGTCATGCCTTCCTGAGACTGCTCCCTACAGAGACTCCCCACTGAGCAGCATTGCTGAGGCCCTGAAGAGCTAGCTCATCAAGGAGAAGATTAAATGAGATATTTAACAAAGAATAGTATTATAAACCAAAAATTAAACAGAAGTGAACTCTTTTAATACCAGATGCATATGTTATACTTAGAAGGAAAGGAGTTTGTGGCATTTAAAAGTGAACAGGTGATTTCACCTGTGGCAATAAATTTACTTCCACAGCTAGGACTGCACTGTCCTAAAAGACAAATACCACAGATACTAATGCCAAACCAGCAGCTTTTAGGCATCAAATTGCCTTTCTGTTCCTCATCTATCGCCCCTGTAGGAACAAATCAGTATCTTATCTTAATCTCAATGGTAACTTTAGAATAATAATCCTAAAACAATTACCTTGAAATACTGACTCATGTATTTAACACATATTCAAATACACTCAGAAAGCCAAGAGAAAAAGCTTGCACTGAGTTTGAAGCCACCTTTCTCAAAAAACAGCATACATACATACATGTATACATATGTACATATACACACAAATGCATTAATTAAATGAAACTTATGCAATACAATGACTTGACATTCATATAATCTCATATTTGCATAATCTATTTCCTGAGGTTAGTACCAATAACTTTGCTATATCCTAAGACAGAATAAAATACAGATAGCTATAACATTTTACAGGTAAACATTCTTCAATGCATAGCACCAAATTAAAATTAGGTCTATTTATAGATATTTAAATGGAAATTATTAGAAACAAGAATCTGAAATTATATTTTCCATCATGGTACCTGGCAAATTCTTACCATTGTATTTCTAAGAGTATCTGAAGTGGATAAAACATAACAAGAAAGGAAACTCTGGAAATAAGAGCAGAGCTCACACACAGCACCCACTGTCCAGGAACTGTTCTGAATGCATCATACAAGTGAGCTCCCATTCCTCACAACTCTAGGCACTGGACGCCATCATTCCCAGTTAGTGATGATAAAATTAAAGCAAGGAAAGGTCATGTAAAAATCAAGGTCATACAGCTGGTCAGTGGCAGAGGTGGGACAAACCCTCAATGGCCCATTTCCAGTACACAGACTTCCATCTATGCAGGAATTTGGTGAAGACTACCTCTACAAACCTTACTCAGATTATGTTTATAAGGGGTGCTCTGCAATGATGTTTACTCAGCACTATTTCAAGGGTGGAATCAACCACATCTTACTATGAGATATCTTTCTGTATGCTGTGAATATATGTTGTTCCCATTGGTTAATAAATAGGCTGCTTTGGCCTATGGCAAGAGAGCTTAGAGGCAGGTGGGAAATCCAAGGAGAGACAGGAAAGAGAAAGGTGGAGTCTGGAGATATGCCAGCACCACCAGGAGAAGCAAGATGTGAAAGTACTGGTAAGCCATGGCCATGTGGCAACTTACAGATAGAGAGAAATGGGTTAAGTTATAAGAGCTAGCTAGCAAGAAACCTGCCATAGGCTATACAGTTTGTAAACAATGTAAGCTTCTGTGTTTACTTAGGTCCAAGCAGCTGCAGGACTCTGGATGAAAGAGATTTGTCTGGACTGGGTGGGACTAGAGGAGCCTTTTGACTACAACATCTTACTAAAATTCCTTGCCAGGTTTACAGATTGTAGATTAACAAATAACTTTAAGCTATAAAAACAATTTAAGCCAGGGTGGTGGTGGCACACGCCTTTAATCCCAGCACTTGGGAGGCAGAGGCAGGTGGATCTCTATGAGTTCCAGGCCAGTCTGGCCTCCAAAGCGAATTCCAGGAAAGGTACAAAGCTACACAGAGAAACCCTGTCTCAAATACAAAAAAAAAAAAAATTTAAACATTTCTTTTGGTATAATAACTATAAGAGCTAGTTGGTAGTTCATACATTTAATCCCAGCACTCAGGAGGCAGAGTCAGACAGATCTCTAAATCTGAGGCCAGAACTCACTCTGGCCTCCAGCAACGAAGTAGGATGGGCTTACAATAATATGGAAATAATATGCTGAGATGCTCAGTGCCCTCACAGAAGGCCTTCCCTCAGTTTATAAGACAGATAAACAAGCAGCAGCCAAACAGCAGTACATTTTCATAATGGACCACACTACTGTCTAGACCACCAACATTCATCTAAGAATAAGGGCTACATTAAAATGTGTTCTGTTCTTGTCTCCATAATAAGAATACTTTATTCATTCAGGACTTTCTGACAAATCTTGAATAATATTTTACATAAATGATGATATGTACATAGGTTCAAAGAGGACAACAATATATAATTACTTTAAAGTTTTAACACTACCATATGCTTCCTTCCTATGATGTATCAATGCACATATGCACTTGAACAGGGCACAGCCATAATTGTATTTCAATGGATTACCCTAAAATAAGGGTTTTTCATAAAGAAAACTTTATTTGAAAGAGCAGCTGTCACTGGAGAAATGATATGGTAAATCCTTTTACATCTGTTGTCAAAGGAATTATAAAGCTGCTTAAGTAACTATCATTTAAAGACTGACAGTACTGTAAACAGAAGTAATTCAAAAACAACAACAACAACAAATAATTAAGCAGGGTTCCACTCTTGTCCCAGGGTTGTCTGGCCTCTTTTCTGTGCACAGCAGATGATGTGGATAAAGCAAAAAGCCTCTTGCTTTTTACATATTGAGATGACACAATATGAACACAAAATTCAGATGGTTCAGGATAATATAGTGATCTTATCAAACTCAGGTGTTACAGAAATAACTGAGAAGGAGTGTCCAAAAAGAAAAGCTTTACAACTGGGTGGGAGAACTACAGAGCTTAGCATTGGCTTGAACAGGAATCAGAAGGGTATAATCGTCCAACAGTAAACACTAGCCCAGGTGTACAGTGGCTACTGATAGCTTGCTGTACTACCACATGACACTATGACATGGCATTTCAAGAGCATGTGGACTTGAAGGCCACTCAGACAAAACTGCAGGCAGAAGACACAGTTTTTAATCATCTCACAAGCAGCAAGGGCTGGCTCTGCTTGAAGCAAAGTTCACCAAGATCAGAGACTGAAAGTATCTTATTTCTGTGGCCAATATTGAGCCCACACACAAAGTGCAGAATAAATGTTTGTAGTATAAATGAGTAGATGAATGTATTGAAATGCACAAAAAAGCATTCTCAGGTATGACAAAGCTGTAAAATAAAATCTTTAAATAATTGAAGAATGGTATATTGAGAAAAGATAAAATTTATGGAGTTTTCCCACCAGAACACAAGGGCCATCACAGTGGAAGCACTAGAAAGACCAATTTCAACTCATTTACAAGACCCTTTTCAGACAGAATGTCTAGATTCCTCATTCTAGATAGAATTAAGCCACAAATGAGGGTTTTCAGAGAGTTGAGGTGGGAAAGGGGCAAGGAACCCTAGAGCAGAAGTGTGTGCCCAGGCAGTGTCTAGGCAACCATGCCTATAACTAACCCTTAGATGGAAGCATAGGTCCTTCCATGATGGTGAGGTCCCAGAAATAAAGAGCAGGCTCCCCAGGCCTGCTCTGAGCAGTGCAGACTAATAAGCTCCCTCGATGGGGTGGAACAAGGATCTCCCACCAGGTATGTTAGACCTGCTCCTGGCAACAGGGAGTGCCTCACAGTTTATGGTATTTTATGCTACCAGTCATCAAATTGCAGGTTTTACATCTAGTCTCTTCCTAGCAATCCACACCCTCCTAGAAGTAAACTGCTGAAAAACTCGGGCTGAAGGGCTAAATGAACACTAAGAAACCTACCATATAGTCCTGACTTAAAACGAGGTGAGAAGGAAACAAAATCAGCTTTCTCAGGGTTCAAAGGCTGTAGACTTTAGAGCAGACAAATCTGAACTTTGTTAACCATGCTGATCAGATATAGTCAGTCCCTGCAGTGAAATATGGGGAGGAAAGGGAGAGGGAGGGAAAAGGGGAGGAAGGAAGGTGGCCACTGGTGCAGCAGTGAGCATTCACAAACTGTCAAATTCTGCTGCAGTTTATTCTAATCCTTAAGAACTCATTTTGCAACAAATGCTTCTGTCTCTTTGCCAACAATGACAACTCTTGAGTTTTAAATTTACACAGAGCACTCCTTTAAGAAAGAAGTGAATGAAATATAAGCTTATGATAACAGTCTTCCTGCCTTCCAGAAAGGATGTCCTTGTGAACAAGGACACTGACATGATGCCTTGCCGATCATAAGGTGAGATGGCCAAGCATGTTTGTTTATAGATACGCCAGGTTAATAGAAACAAAACACAATACAAATAATATAGTTGATATCTGAGAAACAAATAATGTATATAATTTTTTGCCTTATCTAGCCTGCCACTACTAAAAAGGCAAGTTCCTAGAATAGACAGTAGCTACTGGGGAGACTCTGAGAAGCAAAAAGATAATGTGAAGAAATAAAGATCTCAAGATTCCAGTTTGAAGTTTGCAGAACTAGTAGAATAAAATAAAAAATAAATTCTGATTTTTCATTTCATAACATATTTTACATCAGCATTCACTTGTACTTTTGTCAGTAGATTCTGGCATTTCTTATCTTTTCTTGTAATATTTTAATTATAGATTAACAGAATGCTCTCTGCATTCTATGTGGCGATTATCCATACAGCAAAACAAATTCATCGTAGGGGCCATTGCTTAAACTCTCTTTATCTTAATGGAGACAATGAGAGGGTGGTGAACACACAGCAGGAATGAGAGGAGTAAATCAGGAAAACGTGTCTGCCCGGCATTGGTGTTGAAGTGCTTATGCATGAATTCTCAAGCTTGGACGAAGCCCTAAGCCCGAGCTACAGTGGTAAGGAAGATGGAATGATCATGCTACTTACTCAAGTAAAACCACCAGTCACATTTCCTACTTTGAAAGACACTTCCAATTCCTTAAAGACTATTTAATGAGCTTTTTAAATATGTTATATTTGTATACATACATACATTCATATAAAATTTAAAAATCTCTAAAACTCAAATATGTCAAACTGCACATTTAAATTTGAATTATATATCAAGTATATAAATGTCAATATGTATATATGTTTTAATAGCATTAAAAATATTTCTTAGGGTGACCTGTGCTTTGATAGCAAAGGGGAGTTTTTCATCTCAATCAAACCAAAACACGTAAAAGCAAAGTTAGACACCAGCCTTATTGGACAAAGACACTTCTGACTCTTCATTATCAAATTCTGAATCCACAAAACTATTTCAGATTTGTGAACTGAAATTGATTCTCTGACCTATAGTCCAAGGACTGAGAGACAGCTATCATGAGAGAACACACAGTTGGTAGACGTACTTCAGATGGTTCCACCATTGTTTGTATCAATATACTCTCCACAGTTTCCAAACAGTAACCAAAGCCTTCCTGTATCATAGAGTGAATGCTAGAAAGTCAAAGTATCTGAGCAACTGTGAGGCTCTTTCTTGCTGTCTCCTATCAATCCATTTATTTGTATAGGACAAAACTGTTATTCCTCTGAATTGAAGCAGGAGAAAGCATACACAATATAACACTATCTTGATATACCTTGGCACTTATATTATGCAACAGCATTTTCCCTTGCCATACTTTACAGTATACTAGAAGAATGCTTTCTTAAAGTCAGAAACATCAGCAGGAATAAGACTTTCAAATGAATCTCCTAGGAAAACAGAATTCTCACTCTTAAAAACAGGGAGTTTATTACATAAAAGTTGCTTTTGAAATCATGAAATTGTGTTCACCAAGCAACAATCATTAAACAGCAAAAAATGAACTACCTATAACCTTTTATTTTAAAAAATTTAGTTTTTTAAAAATATAGTGCAATTACACTAAAATTAAATTTTTTTGCAAATGATAGCTGTGTAGAATTATGGTATACAATGTGAAGCTTTGATATACGTACATGCTGTAGACAGATTAAAGATAATTAACATATTGTCATCTCACCTTTATGCTTTTATTATGAGATTGCTTAAAATCTTTTTCAGTAGTTTTAAAATATACATTATTACTAGTATTTATCAACAAGGTTTGCAACAGATTTCTCAAACATTCCTCTGTCTGCCAGCCATCATGTTCAATGTTTTTGTGAGGTAGACTTTTTATGCTCCACATATAAGAATATCTTGGAGTATTCTGTTTGTACTTTGTAAAATTCAAATTTTTTTCTGATGGTACTATGAAAAAATATAAAAGTATAAAAAACAACATGGGAGTTATGGCAGCATCAGAAGTAGTCACACTACCTGGAACTTACTGAGCACTCACTATATCCAGGCAGTGAGAAGGAGCCCACTATCTCTGTTATTCAATCAGAACTGGGGGCACAGAGATTTGGACACATTTCCCAGGACACTGGGATTACACTCTGTCATGTACTATTCTTAGTGTCTTCATGTGTTAATGTGCAGAAAGGTAAGGTTTTGTTCTATGCCCATTGCCTCAAAACCTGAAATCATCTTTAAACTCTTGGGAAAACATTTTCTGGATGGGCATGATAGCGAATTACCAACACTCAGGTTTCCCTACCAACATAGTGTTGTGAAGTATGTGCTCACCCCCAATGCTGGGTAAGGCAGTCATCTGACAACAGCAGGAAAGCCTACCTTCCTATGCGGTCCAGTGAGAAGAGCTGATGTCAGCACACTTAGTAACTAGGCTGCGGGTGCTTTCTCCTTGTTTTTACCATAGCTATTATACTTCAATTATCAGTCATTCAGTTCACAATGTGTTTGTGTAATTGCCAAGCATACACAGGTACAGGTACCCCTTAGAGCAGCTAGCAGAAGTAAAGCTACTTTCCCATGTTCAGGAAACCAAAGGCCCTTCCTGAGTAAGCTCTGGATCAAAATAAGACTCAATCCAAAAAGAGTTTGTTGCAGATTGATAATCTCCTAAATTTATAATAAAAATGCTGACATAGCTTTAGCTATGGCATAACAAATGCAAGCTATAATGTTTGCCTGTCAGAAATTCATATTTATTTCCAGTGTCCTAACAGATGTGCTTTGCTGACTTTAAATTCTCCCCAAAAGTTAATTGCTTGTCTATCAAAAAGATAAATATCTTGTTTTAAGCTGTGGGGATATTACATGTGGCAAGAAAAACCAATACTTTAGCAATACATTGTATCCCAAAACTCATTTGACGTATGAAAGCTGTACTCTCTCAAGTCATCAGAAAGCCACTAGAAGAACAAATCACCATACACCCCCAAGGTCTTAAAATGCACACAACTCTAGATCAAGACATTAACATATATTTAAATTACAACACATCAATAAGGCATGAAACATTCCTATAGCATTTTTAAAATGAAGGTGATATTCTTATTTCAAGATTATTCTTACATCCCTTTCCTGGCAATACCTCACACTCCAGGTTGTTTATCTCACCTTTAATTTTCCTTAACAAGGCCCATTTTCACTTCCCTTACTCCTGTGTGCCCACATCTTTAATCAGCAGCAGCACTAGACATGGATTTGAGACCCATCATCTCAGGATGACTTCTGGTTACCATTGTGTGTTCAATACAAGGGTTATACCCATCTGACCTAATAAGAATATTCTTGTATTCTTGAAATAAGTTTTTAAACAAAATGTGGACCTTGAACATATGTAGTCCAGTGTTTCCAAATTATAAATTCCTACATATCTCTATGTTACAGATACTGAGCTTAAAAAAATGAGGTTAAAATTAAATAGAAAATACAATAATATATTACATTGAGGAAAGGGTAGCTTTCTTCTACTAGTAATGGAACCTATAAGCCAGCTACATGCTTGTGAGAAGGAAGAAAGTAGTTTGATTGACAGCAACCAAGACCAACACAGTGGCAAGATGGGCAGTAGCAACACCAGCCAGTACCAATGCCCAGTCAGCACACAAGTCAGCAGCAAACAGCCCAAGTCTGAGATGGACAGAGGGAGCTTCATCATCCCCCAGAAGATAAGCAGCATGTGAAAAGCTTGTGATCATTTCCCTGATTAGGTCAAAAGAATGTCTACAGAGTGTAAAAGACCCTAACTGGCTTAGGCCATAAAAAAAATCTGGAAAAATAATTCATGTCAATAGAAACTACCCAAGATTTTGTCTGGTTTCTGCTATAAGTCCTATGAGAAGCCTCTACACAAACAGCTCAATGGTTTTTCTCTCCCCTAGCAACCTCTCCCACTCTGGGTTATTTATCTCACCCTTTTTTCTTTAGTAAGGTCTGCTTCCACTTCTGTCTCAGGTTGACTTTTGGTGATCACTGAATGTCTGGCACATGGATTATATCCATCTGGCCTAATAAAGGTCCTGTCACTGTCAAAAGAACTACATCACCATATAGCAAGAATAAATATCATCTCAGGAACTTTTTTAAACTCACAGGCACTGGCACATTAGGTTGTGTTGAGAAACGAAATTCTTAATGCAAAATATTTGAAAACAATGGTCCTAGGCAAGTCTTCACTTTTAAGATCAGCAGATACACTCAATGGATAGGTTAAACCTCAAGTGGAACCGTCTAAATAGTACCTCCTTATCAATTCTGTGTGTTTATACATGTTCATGTGTATATACATCCATTTGTACTCTGTGAACATAAATGCGAAGGTCAGAGGTCAACATTGTGTGGTGTTCTCAACTGCTCTCCACCTCCTATTTTGATACATGGCTGTTCACTGAACTTGGAATGACAGACTCTTGCTATACTGACTGCCAGCAAACCCTAGGGATCCTTCTGTCTCTCTACCTTCCCAGTACTGGGTTACAAGTGTGTGCCACCATACCTCGCTTTTTAATGTGTGTCCTGGGGACTGGATTTAGGTCCTCATGTTTGCAAAGCAAACACCTTTACCAACTGAGCCATCCTTGAGTCCATATTCTTTGAAATGTTTTTAAAACATAGTTTCCCTGAAACTTGATTCTATGTGTTAGTTAGCTATTTTAATTCCTTTCTTTCCTTGTGGCATACTGCAATGTAGCATTATCATTATAGGAACAAGAACACATTTTATGTAAATGAAGAGATGGATGATCAGCCAGAATTTCTTAATGACCTCCTTTGTAAATATATGTAAAAAGCATAAGGGAAGTTGAGCCATGGGATGGATCAATACAGATATTCTCTGCTCAGTAGTAACTGGATGAAGGACCTTGCAGAAAAGCATTTCTTAGGAAATTACATACCTACTTTAGATTCTATACAGATCAATACCGATCTCATTTTCTACAAGGTTGGTTTATATGGAAAATTGGTAGGGAGTAGCAAGAATGTGCTTATAGAATTAACCACTCAAAATAATTTAGATATTTGAAAATAAGTCCTTTAATTGGTGGTTAGCATTAGAAGTAAAGTTATAAATTACTCAACATTTGGTTGGCTAAGTCTTTCCTGGGGGCGTGGCGGGAATCTGCAGCCAAGGCTTGCCTACAACTCTCTGTAGCCCAGGCTGCATTCACACCTGCACTCCTCTCACCTGGGGCCCCTCCACAGTGTTGAGATTACAGCTAGCATCCAACTGGCAAACGATAAATCCTGCAAAGGTTTGTATCTCTACGTTATTAGGTTCTTTGACTTACAAAAATAATAGACACATGAAAAATAACCATAGGAACTGCTATCTATCCTTCTTTGGCTTTTTCTCTTTTTACAAAGATACATATAAGCCGGATGATGATGGTGCACATCTTTAATCTCAGCACTCAGGAGAAAAGGCAGGGGTATTTCCATGAGTTCAATGCCAGCCTGGTCTACAGAGCTATTTTCAGGACAGCCAAGGTTACACAGAGAAATAGTCTCCAAAAACAAAAAAAAACAACACCCCACAAAAAGACGCATGACACAGATGGGCAAGATAGCTGGATAAAGTGTATCTGATACAAACATACATGGTTCCTCTCTCCCCCTCATGCTGGTGATTCCTTTGTCACTGAGAAATACACTGCGGGCGCTCTTCATACAGCCCTCTTCCCATCACTGAGAAATACACTGCGGGCGCTCTTCATACAGTCCTCTTCCAGCCACTGAGAAATACACTGCGGGCGCTCTTCATACAGTCCTCTTCCCATCACTGAGAAATACACTGCGGGCGCTCTTCATACAGTCCTCTTCCCATCACTGAGAAATACACTGCGGGCGCTCTTCATACAGTCCTCTTCCCATCACTGAGAAATACACTGCAGGCGCTCTTCATACAGTCCTCTTCCAATCTGGCCAAAGCGTACTCTTCATTCTACACATGTTCTAAAGTTTATTGCATACCCAATAATAAGGATGTCTTCTATCTAGAATACATATTTTTATAAACATAAAGGTAACATTTATACATTTAAAGACAGCTATAACTCTATGCATTGTCTTTAAGATATGCTATATCTTAATTTACTTTTTCATAGTGCCTTTGGCTTGCCTCATATGGAAGACGAGGAATGGAGGCTACTTACACCCATTCCCTCATTTTTTCCTACTCAGCCTCCTGACTTCTGTCATTTAAAATCTATTTTAGTTCTTCTCCTGGTTACTGTTTACAACTCTAAGTACCTGGGCACTTAGTCCATTTGCAAACCTTATATCGGCCCCAACTTCAGTGCAAATGAGGAACTGTGCAGGTACTGTCTTCCACGTACCCTGTCCTGCCTTCTCTAGAGACTGGGAATTTTCCCCTTACAGGCATAACAACTTAGTCTTTGCATACGACTTTATTTTAAAACCTAGAATTCATGAAAGCAACATTTATAGTAAATGACTACTGAGCATTATTTGCCCCAGATTCATAGCACAATTAACCCCTTCAGAAGAAATTTTTATTCAAAACTACAATTTTGCTGCATTAATAGAGAATTTTTAAAATTTTAGGCTTTAGTAAACTATCTTTTAATATCATTTTCATCTTCTAGATTATACTTACTATGCTACTAGTTTCCTGGTTTTTAATAATAATTCTTCCACTCAAAATGTTTTTAAATTGTCACATTCTGTAAATATTCATATAGACATTCTTTATCTATCCATGTGTTCCTCATGAGTGTGATTAAAGGCACCATACAGAATTTTAGATTTAAATTTATTTTCCCACAAGCCTTTGAAGACATTGTTTCAAGTGTTGCTGCTGAGAAATCTTACGTTTTCTGATTTTCATTATATTATAGAATATATTTTATGACCTTTGGAAGCTTTTAGCAACTTGTCTTTCATGAGAACTTTGAAATTTTACCAAGATATGTCTCCCTGCCTTCCAGGTTTATTCATCCTACTTGGCAGTCTGACAGCTGAAGGTAGTGATCTGAAGACAATCATGCAACTCAGTATGTGCATGTCCCTGCTGGGGTGCTTCTGGTATGCTTTGGTGCAAAAGACAAACACAACTGAGAAGAAGCTTGAAAAGATGCATGAATGAAAAGCTTTGTTCTTGCCGCTCCTGTGGATCTGCTGCCAACAGAACAAGTTGACAGTATCAGGACAGAGAGGTCCATGGCTCAATCACAGGTGTCAAATCAGCCCGAGCCCTGTGAAAGAGTTCACTCAATCTTGCACAGAACAGTGAAGGGACAAGTGAGAGGTTCCAACTAGCCACAGCAGACACACAACCTAAGGAAAGCATGTTGTTAAAGACACCAAGGTTTGAAGTTATTTGTTTATGGTGGTTAAATAATAGATCTCTCGATCTCTCTCTCTCTCTCTCTCTCTCTCTCTCTCTCTCTCTCTCTGTGTGTGTGTGTGTGTGTGTGTGTGTGTGTGTGTGTATTTGTATATATGTGGTGCAGATGAGGAAAAGAGGTCAATCTGTGCTGTCATACTTCCTCAAGTACTATCCACTTTACATCATTAAAACAGGGCTTATTACTGGCTTAGAACATGGACTTGCCAATTAGGCTAGGATGGCAGGTCACCAAAACCCAAGGACTTACCTGTCTCCATTCTCAACACCCCCAGTAGCAGGATCACAGGCTCCTGACATTATGCCCAACACTTTTTCAATGAGCTCTGGGGAATCATCTTGAGTCCTCATGCTTCCAGGGCAAACACTTTTATGGACTGAGCTCTCCCCCAACGCTAACGATCCCTCCAGGAGTCTGTCACTAAACTACAATTTCTCCATTTTATTCTCTTATTTTTTGCACTAATCACATGTTGAATCCACTGACTCTATTTTCAACTGCCCTTTAACTGTTTTATTTTCCAGTATTTTTGTTTTTCTCTTTTAAGTATTGGGAGTTAGTCTTCAAATAATTTGAAGATAAAAATCAGTTAGATTAAAATAATGCCCCTTCTGTGTTTCAGTTGGGGTAAGAAATTTCTACTTTAATAATCATACTTTTAATTTCCTAGAAATTTCTTGTTCTGATTGCTTCTTTTCATGATAGTCTTTTGTAGCTATTATATCCTTTCATATCCTGCCAAGGATACCAATTAGAAATCTTTGAAGTTCTCTAGTGTTCCATCAATCATATTTAAATCATTATATTTCAGTCACACTTTTTGTACATCTATGCATAGTTTAAAATTTTTAACAATTCTTGAATCTGACAATCCTGTGTACATTTTAAATGAACAAAACGATGTCAGTTAGCATAGTTACTTCACATTGTTTCATTTACACTCTGCAATATACTGAAAAGGGTTTCTTCCTGTTGCACATAATAGCTCACAGCAGCTGTGGCTGCCTGAAAGATGTAGCCAGTTAACATCTAAGCACAGAGGGGAGAGCAGCACACAATCCCCACTGCTCACTAAGGAGCTTGAGACAGGTGGTGGATTCTGAGGCAGAGAGATTCAGTTTTCTCTAAGGGTGCAGCCCCTGGAAGGGCAGAGCCCTACATGCATAACTATATGGGCAGCACACATTGGACTCTGTGGTTTATTATAAAGAGAAGACATAAAGTCAGGAAGTTGGGAGGAAGTAAAAAGATGGGGAGTGATCTAAGACACTATCTTGTGGGGATTCTTCAATTTAGAATATACTCAATGGAATAACTTAAAATAAATCGAGAGGAAAACTGTGGTCTAAGAAGATAAAAATTAAAGAGCAAGTCCTCTCATAAGAGAATGAAACTCCAAACAGAATGTCCACAGACATGAGTCTAGCCTTAAGGAAGTAGGATAAGATGTCATAAGGCCAAAAGTAAGACACAAGGACTATAAAAGACCTAAGATTCAGCAACAAGGAAGTCAATAGAGAAAGGCAGAGTTTGGTGGGTTTCAGGAACAAGAACAGATGGTAGTTAAGGCAGAGAGTGAAAGTTACTCCTTTTGGACCATGTTTTTCATTACACATAGCCCCATTACCTACTACTTCCCTTTTACCCCAACTCCTCCTACCACTCTCCTTCATTCTGCCAGACACCTTTGTTTCTGTTTTCATGTCATATGTACACACATGGTTTTGTGTGTCTTTTTCTGAAAGATCTGCTTATGGAGACACAAAAGAAATGAGGACCATCCACTACAGACCAGGATGATTTAAAAGTGAGACAGAGAAGTCTGCAACAGAAATCAGCAGACTACAGATGATACTCATAAGGCAGGAAAGGAATAATCCTAGAGATGGTGGAGGGTTACTGTCTTACATGAACACTCAGTGTGCCCTCGGTGACCACTCATGGTGTCAGCTGTCCTGACATAGTCACAGGCATGCAGTGATTAGCTGAAGATCACATACATAAGTGGGCACTGTAATCCCAGATCCATAATTTGGACATGATAGAGAACCCCCCTGTAAAGCAGGAGGCAAAGCCACTTGTCCCAGTGGAATTTGCAACTGTATGTAAATGACAAGACCCTTTTTGTGTGAGAAAGTGATTTCTAGTAAATGAGAAATAAATATTCAAGTTCAGCAATTACTTTATATAAATGTTAAGTTAGAATAATTTTAATTTTAAGCACAGCTCAACTATTTTAAAAGAACTAGTTCAATTATCTTATATAACAGGGACAATGGATGCTTTAATAATAAGGCCTTTAATTTTTCAGAAGAGACAGGAATATGTTTCAAACTGACATTCCTTCATCCATCCTCTGACGTTTAACATAGTGAAGGCGTTTCTAAAGGATAGGTGTAACTAAACTATGTCTCCTAGTATGTTACAAGTAGTTTACTATGAAAAAACCAGGTTGTTAGAAATCATTATCAAGTCAGTTCTTCAAAATTAATTATTTCAGGACCAATCTAGATAATGATTCCCTAATGAAGGGGAACAAAAGAATAATTTAACATTTCATTTCAGCACTTTCTACTGCTCCAACAGAGATTTAAAAAATATAGTTGGCTAACATCTTTTACCTAAAGGTGTTTTATATATATATATATAAATATTTACAAATTACATGTCAGTTGAGTTCAGAATACATTGAGTAAATCACTGAGTAAATTCAGGAAAGGTCCAAATTGACATTTATGTGTTAATTTCCCACAAACCCATGCATAGGTCTTCCAGCTGCTACTTATTATTAACTGCATCATGTTTTCCTCAGATATTTTCATGCATTTTGTTTAACACTGAATATTCCTATTTTAATACAATCTGTTTTAAACGATTGGGTCTTCAATCACACATACTTGAAGGAATAATGCCTCACATTTACATTCATTTCACTATCTGACAGCATTTTCATCAGATTCCAAGGCTACAATTTTATTTCAATCAATGTTTTAAAATTCTTCATTAGAGTCCAGCAATCTGAAGCATGAAATGCAGTGAACAGGCATTAAGCATTGTAACAGTTTCTGGTACAGAGATCAATTAGCTCTTTCAAAACATCTATTTCATACAAGCCACATCTAATGGAACACATATGCTTTAAGCAATATTAGAATATGGTATTAATTTTGTCATATAAAACTGGAGGGAGGGGGTTCAATCAGTAAAGTGCTTGTCTTATAAGCACAACACCTCAAATTGATTACCAGAACACATTAAAAAAAAAAAAGAAAGAAAGAAAAGGTGTGCTAATGTGTCATTCCAGCACTGGGGAGGTGAAGGTGGGTATGGGTGGGATCCCTGGCCTTCTTGGCATGTTCTAGACAAAGAAGAGATGGGAGAGAGGTGGGGAAAAAGTGGCTGGTATCAAAGGAACAAAACCCAAGGTTGTCCTTTGCCTTCATACACCTGCACACACATGTGCATCCACATACATACACACAAAGAAATTTAGAAAAGCTATTACAGTTCTGAAGTACAAGCAGCTAGCTGTTTTAAATCACATAAAATTGAAAATGACGTAAATGAATCTAAAAGAATGCTGACCTCTAGCCATTACTCCACACGTAAATTCCCTAAGCCCAGTGCAACGTCCTAGAGTGCCAGGACAACAAACCATCCCATCCCATGCAACAGCCTTGCACAATGGCCTCCCAACTAGGTGCAAAGAACGTTTGCTGGAATTAAAGATCCATATAACTCAGTCAAATAAGTGCCATATTCTCATGCAGACATTAATTTGTCACCTCAGTCACTTAGTAATAGTAGATAAAAAGCCAAAAAATTTATTAATGACATAAAATAATTACTTGGTATGTGAAAGGCCCTTTTAACAACTGACTATAAATTATTCCTTCATTTTTTTAACTGTCCAAAGGTAGCAAGTTTTCTTCCTATAAATACTTCAGCAAGGCAAATATCAATTCCTTTGATTTCCCAGGCTACCCAAACAGCTAATGGATCTCAGTAATTAAAATTCTCTTACAAGAATCCCAAATCTGAGCATCTCCTCCAACATTAACCTCTATGGTTGAATCTATAGAGCACATTGGATGTGGCAGAGGTGATCATTATCTAAATAGTACTTATAACCTGACTTCTGTCTAGGGAAGGGCAGGCTACAGAAATGCAGACTTCTGTGTCTAGTACAGATATCCACTGTTGCTCTTGCAGGTAGCATTCACATTCAGAGTCAAATGCCTCTACTTATAATATTGTTTCTTTTATACTAAATTACCTTGGTTTCTACCATAATTTTAGTAAGATATCAACATATGATAGTCTTAACAATTGTACTTTCAATTATGTCCCCAAATTTATGATTTGAATCAAGAATAAAATGCTTCCCTATCAGAGTTGCTAGGTTATAATATAATTAACATAATTAATAATGAAGAGAAATCAAATTTAGTCTGAAAACGGAGTTTTATAAAATCACCTGTCTATAATTTGAAAGGAATTTGGCCAAATTGACTAGTACAATTTAGGGAATTATAGTTACTTGTCCTTGAGCCCTTCTGGTAGAATTGACTTCCCCAACATTCTACTCAAATACAACAGGCCTCATAATATGAACCTATTTATTTGAAAAGCACAGTGATCTGTTATATACAATGTTTCTAGAGCCAAGTAAAACCTTAGATCGAGTCATCATGATAGGATTGTTATATGTCAGGACACCCAAGAAGGACTTTCATTGAGTCCATATAAAGCTGTAGGTCAGTCTATAAATTTAATGCCAAAATGAAACTGTAACTATTAACAATCACAGAGAACCTATTATCTTTACTGCCTCTGTTATGGAACTAGCTAGCCTTGCCACCAAGAATCAGCAAAACATTCCTACGAGTTATAAAATTCAAAACAACGGGAAGAGATGAAATCCTCCAAGAGCCCCTGCATGCAGCTGGCAGGAGTGAGAGCTAAGCACACAGGACTTCAGCCAGTCAAGGACCAGGGCTTGGCTCTGGCTTTCAACTTCCAGTCCTTCATTTGACTACTTAGAGGAGGTTTGCTAACCTTGACCCCATATTTAGACACTCCCCTAGGAACACTCTATACAAAAGAATTAGAGGAGGAGCCTTCAAACGAAACGTTAAAATGTAGCAAACTCAATAAACACGTTATTTATTAGGTAATGATAAACTTGTTTTTCACTAGTTCTAGAACTCCCTCATGCTTTAAGTTTTATTTTATGTGTATGAATACAGTGTATGTACATATTCATATGGGTGTTTGCATTTGTGTGTGGAGGGATGCATGAATGTGCGCACATGTAGAGGAGGAGGACAATATCCAGTTTCTCCCCACCTCATCTTTTAAGAAAGGGTCAACTCATGAATGTGCAGCTTACCGGCTTGTGAGTCTAGCCTGTCACTGAATTTGGAGGATTCTGATGTCTCCAGCACCCTCAACCCCACCCTCTAGCCACCATGCCACATTTTACATGGGGACTGAGTCATTTTCAGAACTTGTTTTAAAAGTCACAAATTTAAGCCACTTGCTCTTGAATTTACTTGTTTTTCATGTATCTAGTTCCAATTAAATTTGTGCAAATGTAAAAGGTTTCTGTACAAAACTAGACCCTTGAAAGACTGAAATGCATTGAGTGGTCAAATGATGGTTTGGAGAAAACATATCTTTGCAAGCAGATTGTATCCCTGTAGATTCTTTTACAGTTCTGTCCTTGGGCTCTAACACAAAGTTCCATGTCAAATTGTCAAACAGATGTGGGCTTCCTGTTTGTAAGGAGTTCCACATACATCTTTTGTTACCTTCATACCTAACTGTGAAAGAAAATAATGCTATCCCAGAATATGTTAAGACTTTCTCACTGTTAAGAGGTACAATATGCTTACATTTTGGTTTGGTCAACATGAAGAATTTTGCTTCAGTGAGCCCAAGAGAATTCTTCCCTAGCTTTCCATGCTTGTTCTTCATGAACTCACTAGGAAGGGTCTGGTCTAATAGCTCATCAATTCTTGGTTCTACTTTCTGATTTTGTCTTCTTTTTGACAGACGCACACAGTTATGAAAAAATAACACAAAGGAACTCTAAATTTCAGGCTTTCTAAATTTTCATTCTCAGGCATGATGCCCACCCTCTTTCCCAACCATTCTATTATTTCACTAGGTCTAGAGTAATGCCACCATTCTAGCTCAGTCTTTCTTCTTATTTTCTAGTCATACTGATGTCAACTAAATTGTTCTGAAATCTTGAGCCTGGAATTATTCTATAAAGGCTTTCATAGGTGCTCCATACTCTGCAGGACAAAGCACCCATACCTTGGTTGCTATTCTAGGGCCTTCTACAACTGCTGCAAACCCTACTTTTATATGCACTCATGCTTTTGATTTTGTCCACTAAAGTAGTCAAGTTTGATGCAAGTACTGTATATCTTCTGGCTTCATGCTGCCAACAATATTCTTAAGTAACAAAACGTCTTATTTGGAATGAATCTTCTAAAACAAACTTTCTTGCCCCTAATGCATACTCAGGATCAATGTCAGCAAATGTTCCCTATTTGTTAAGGCCTGCTGCAGGAGAATCATCAAAAATGTAAAATCTTGACTCCTATATAAACAGTGAACATGTATCAGAGCTTTTACATGCTCAGAAATCATGAAGGAATGAATTAGACGTGAAAACTAATTAAAATAAAAAACAAAGAGCTAAGTGCTTTAAAAGCATTATAAAGAGTAACTTTGGGAGGTGATTGCCAACTTAGATATGAAATGGTTTAGAGCTTAATAGCGCAATAAATCATAATCTTTATATTATCTTTCTGCCAGCAGAAATTATATATACCTTACTAGATTAAAAAAGCCAAGTTAATCTGTTATTGTACAAAGTTTTATAAGCCAACAAATGGAAAATCAGAGGGGAGAAATCTTATTGAATACAGGAATACTGAGTATTCTCCGTCTATTTTCATGTTTCACAAAATTCTTCTGATATTCTCATCCTTTATAATTATAAAATATATCCAAAGATTTTCTTTAAAACAAAGGCTTGCTTTACATTTTCTCTAATTAACCACAGAGATGCAGTGTTCCAATTCAACACACAAGCCTTGATCTGACAGTATCAGAGAGTTATAATTAGCTAAAAGTGAACTATATGGATTTTTTCATCAGAAGTCCTAGATCAGTTATTTAAATCTCTGGTTAGAAGTGCAAGCCCAAGACACATTTTCCAACACATTCCATCTTCACCATATTTGAGAAGGCCTCTCTTTTCATGGCCTCCATGTTTCACCAGGACTCTACTGTGCTAGAAGACCAGGCCATCTATGAAGTTGGTACTCTTGGCTTCTTAGGAGGGTTTTGTAGAATGAATCCACATATAGTCTTAACTCCATGCTTCCAAGTAAACACCTTGTTTTTTAGAATGAGCTTTTGTAACTGATTAAACAAGAGTCATTCTTAGATGTGACACTGATTGTGCTACTGATTTTTCTAAATGTATTCTAGGAAAATTCAAGATTCTTTGTTTAAGTCATTTTATTTCATTTTTATTTTATTTTATTATTGTCTCCTAGACATCTATTTGTTTTCTTTTTTCTTTTTTTTTCTTTTTTTATTTTTTTTTTCTTTTTTCGAGACAGGGTTTCTCTGTGTAGCTTTGCGCCTTTACTGGAACTCACTTGGTAGTCCAGGCTGGCCTCGAACTCACAGAGATCCACCTGGCTCTGCCTCCCGAGTGCTGGGATTAAAAGGTGCACCACCACAGCGCAGCTTATGTTTTCTAATGAGAGACAGAAAGTGGGTGGAACTGGATGGGAGGTGAGATGAGGAGGGACTGGGAGGGGTCCAGAGAGGGGAAACTGTAATCAGGACATACAAGAAAAAAAAAAAAGAATCTTCCTGAATTTTACCTCAATTACTATATTGCCTAGTGAAGTCACAATCTAATGAAATATTTGTTTCTGAACTGTAAGGGATTCGTGAGACTCAAACACTATCAAAAACAAACAAACAAACAAACAACCATTTCATTTCAGTTGACCTGGCCTTACTGAGACTTAGGGAAGGAAGAGGAAGAGAGGCTTAAGTGACCACAAAGAACTTCACAGCCAGGCACACTGACAATATCAAATCGGAACCACAGCTCCGCTGCTGCCCTCAACCATCACTCAGATCACTCAGTCTTGCTCTGGAGCTGCTTTCAGAGGGCTCTGCTAGTAGGCTGAAGTGAGGACCCCCCGGGGCTCCTGAGGATCCACATGTAGTCCAAGCAGGACATGCTTGACAGCTACTTGGCTACTGGTTGAAGTGGGAAAAACTCATGGTCCTGCTAAAGGTTCACAATCTCACTTCCTTCATGATTATTTTTACACATGTATATTATGAAGTTCTATGATGGGGCTGTTTTCTCAGCTCCTTTCTCTCCTTCCTTTGTAGTGGTGGCATATGCCAGTAAGATTTGCCGGCAGAGGCAGAGGCAGAGGCAGAGGCAGAGGCAGAGGCAGAGGCAGGGGGCCCAGTTCCCTTCTCATCCCTGCCCCCTCTCCTTTTTTATTCCTACAAGTATCCTCCTAATTCCATGCCATTCTCTGTGTGTGACATACTGAATCTAGTCAGGCTGCTTCCAGGAGCTTGGGTGGGAGACTGTTTACTGGAGCATAGGGGACCTACCAGCAGCTACACTGCCGAAGAAACTTGACTAGCAACCATCTCACACTCCTTTTTCTACACAGAAACTTCAGGTGTACATTCAGAAGAATTCCATTCTTTTTTCTGGTTTAATTATAAGATGCCTGTGGTTATAATGGTAACAATATAGTAACAGATAAGTGTTAGTTACTTTAATGGGAAATGATGTGCTAAAGTTTGGATCAAGAATATCCCTTCTATGACATGTTAATGGCTTGAACCTCAGCTTCATATGATTGAGAGGTTCTGGGACCTTCAGCAGGTAAGGCTTAGTGGAAAGAAGTTTAGTCTTGAGGAAGTATCGGGACACTGTCTTTTCCTGTGTATTTATTTCCTGGCTGCCATGAAGCTAACAGGCCTCCCTGCCATGTGTTCCTATCATGATGCACTGCACCACTACAGACTTGAAATCAAACCCCCAAGCTGTGAGCCCAAATGAACTTCTGCCTTCCAAGTTTGTTAGCTGAGGCTTTCCATCAGTGACAGACAGAAAACAGGGCCCTATTTCATAAGACTGCCATGGAAATACAACTGTGGACAGCAGAGGAGTGGCCTTCTGCAGCGTCTCCTCAAAGTGATCACCATGTACATAATATCTGGAAATTGATCAATATTTTACTCATATAAAGTTGAGTATCATTGCTGATTTAATAAATTTCTTCATGCAGCTTTCAATATACCTTAAGCTAATTAAGAAATATAAAACCCATTATACACAATTATTTCTAGAATTCTTTGTTTTTTAAAATTAAAAGAAAGATCTATGATTTTCCAGATGTTATTAGGGAAATTAAAGATAGTATTAGATGTAAAGATTTATTTTTAAAAGTGTTCTTTTTTTCAATTTAGGACCACATCTATATCCTAAAAAGCCCAAATCAAGAGAGATAATTGGAAAATTGCTCATTTCTTCAGACAGGATTATGGAAGGACACTGGGCTGCTGCACCCAAGTGAAGAGCAGGAGGCAGGCAGCAACAGGGCACTAAGTGAAGATATGTGGCCACAGGGACGATGCTCTCCAGAGTAAGACCGTTCAGTTCCCCTGCTTATTTGCACTGATTTTTTCATTTTGCTTTTGTAAATAATCAAAGATGGGATGAGATCAATACAAGCTATTGGATACAGAATCTGCTACCTGGGAGAGTGCTCAGCAGGGAGTGGACATCGTGTGTCCTTCTTTATTTACTCTGTTAACTATGACTCCCATTTGCCATTTGAAGAGAAGTAATTGTCTAGGCCTCTATTACTGTAGCATTTGGCAGGCAAGTTTTCATGACTTCCTTGTATTTGCTTGTCTTGGAAATAACCCCATCTACACTGAGCAAATGTTTGCAAAATGTAACACTTTTATTATTCCTTTTTACATAGACATTTAAAACAGGCAAATAACATTCATGCCCTTGAAGGCTCTGAACTTGCTATCTGCATTGTCTCCTACCATTTTCTTTACTTACTGAGGCAAACTAACATGTTAGGATAAATTCACTACCTTTAACTCTTGTTTTGAACAAAGGCACTTTCATTACTGGTGCCTAGTCATATATGAGTTATAACTTTTAGCAAAAATAATAGCACCTACTTCTTAGAGCAAGCTGAGTGAGAGACAATTAAGAACTGTCGGTCATATACATTTGTAAAAACTGCTAAAACTCATGGTCAAAGTAAATGCTCAATTTTCTAAAGCTACAACAACTCATAGTCAAAGTAAATGCTCAATTTTCTACAGCTACACCAACTCCTCTTACAATTGAATTTCCCTTCCTGCTTCTCTGAGATAGGGTCTCATTTACTAGTCTGGCCTCCAACTCACTATGTAGTGATAAGATTGTATGAGTGTGCTACCATGCCTGGCTTAAACTTTCTTAAAGTAAAAAAAAAAAAGTAAAAGAAAGTGTTCAATGATGTAAACTCTTTAAAATGAGAACCAAAATAATAAAATTTTTAAATATGCTTACTAATTTTTTAATATTCTATCAGACTCATCAGACATCTAAAATATTTTATTAGCTCAGTTTAATATTAATTCAAATTTTAAAACTAGATATTGTAAATTTGTGTAAGTAGAAGATGAAAAATTATTAGTGGTTTAAAATCATTTGTCAAATGATATATTTTTGGCAATATTTCCTAGTCTCACACGTTATTGAAGATTAATGTTATTTTATTATTACGCCAAAATAAATAATTAAAAATACAGAACAAGTGTTTATTTCGAGGAAAATAAACAAACTCTAAATTTCATAGAAACTATAAACTGAAGGTAATTTAAAATTTTAGTGTACTTTATGAAACATATAATTCTAGGAAAACTTTAGAAAAAATTTTTAAATGCTCAAACGCAAATCTACTGTATAGGCCAATCAAAAAAAAGTTCAAGAAATCCACATCAATTTTAAACTGTCATACAGCAATTAGTTTTGTTTGATTATAGTCTAGAGACAATATGAATGTTATGTAGAAGTCTCTAGACATTTCAACCTTTCCCATGGGAAGTGTGTACATTCTACTCTTCTATCTTGCAATTAAAATGTGTTCATGGGACCTAGATTCTAGGTACATTTACATTTGACTACTCATGTTAAATTATTAAATATATTGCAAGATATATTTATCTTCCTTATTACTTCTTGAGTTTTGGTCCTAGTAATTAAAGTGGAAAGCATAAAACTTTTAAAATCCATGTTCATGGATATTATAATCCATATATATTCTTCAGTGATCTTATGTCCTCCAATTACTAAAATAAATTATCATATGTAAATTGTGTTTATTGGAAGTTTTAAGACTTCAGATGAATCTCTAAAACTGTGGTAGACCTAAACTATTCTTTTCACAGAAACCACTAAAAAAGAAATGTTTTAAAACTGCAACTGTACACAATCAAGATGAACCTTTGAATTGTCCTATCTTTCTAATACATTTTCTTTTAAATGGTCAGGTATAGTAATACAGGCCTGTGATCCCAGGGACTCAGGAAGCTGAGGCAGAAAATCAGCAAAAGTTGCCCTTCACCACCATCACCACCACAGTGGGCAAGATCACAAAAACAGAAAAACACAAAAACTAGTGGCCTTACCCATTAGCTGCCTATAATATGCATCTATATGCTTGTGTCTATGTGTATACACCCACGTGCATGCATACACACACACACACACACACACACAAAAAAAAAAAAAAAAAAATTAAGAACTTAACCACATTCTGATGTCACTAGAGTTTGGTAATCTTAACCAAGGGCAACAGCAACATTACTTTTTTGGTCTAAACTAGAAAGACAATCATTCTGCTTCCTTCTGTTTATAATTGTAGACCTCATTATAAACCTAGTCTCCTGATAAACATTACTGAAAACAGAGGAAGTTAAAAAATCTATCAACATTACTCTTGACTATATTTGACATTCATCTTTATACAGAAGAGCATATGTGTGAGTGTTCACACACACAATGTTCACCCTCTACCCACCAAAGTATAGGGGTCACACTATTCTCTTCTTCAGTTCAACATGTTACCAGGTGTTTTCTCAGTTATCACATTGTGAACAAGAAAGTACTGATTGAGGAAGACACATTAATCTAAAACAACCTCAGTATAGAATTGATAATTATTCTTAGTTACTCACTTCATAATTACAGACATTAACTCTTAGAAATGAGCTTTTGGAGGATGGCTTTTTAAAAAGCTATCATGTTTACATTTACAAGTCCCTGAGTGCGCACACACACACACACACACACACACACACACACACACACACACACCCCTGAGGGAAGACAAGAAAAATAAGCACTCCAGTGTTATACAAATAGAGTTAAAGAGTTTCTCCACTCGAGCAAAGTGCCGATACAGAGTCTGAATAAAATTCTATTACAATAACAGAAAAATAATATTTCTAAATTGACTTTTTTATAAACTGCAGTTTTCACTAACTACTAACAGAAGATATCTGTGACTCATCTCTTTCCTAAAACTTTATTTTCACAACACAGAGTACAAGCTTCTTTTTTATAATTATGTAAGCAATATTTTATATTGGGATCTCAATTTGGACACTATTAGCATTCCAGGCTGGAGAATTCTTGGTTTTGCAGCTGACCTATGGACTAGTTCTTAGTCGCCTTGCTGATTTCTACCCACCAGAGCAGCAGCACCCTCCCTTACTGCATCAAAAACATTTCCAGGTACTACCTATATCTTCTAGGAGAAAAACCAGTCCTGGTGTAAAGCAACTTATTTGGCTCACAAGTTTCAGTCCATCTTTCAGGTAATCCAAGGCAGGAGCTCAAGTAGGAAATTGGAGGCAGAAAGGGAAGCAGAGAGCATGCAGCATCATGTCTCCCCAGCTTGCTTCCAGGCTCACATTCAGCTACCTATCTTGTACAACCCAATTCAGCCTTCTTAGGGATGGAACTGCCCACAGTGGACAGGCTTTTTCACATCAATTAGTAAGCAAGAAATTTCCCCACAGATATGTCCCAAAGTCAATCTGACGGAGATAATCAGTAGTTCAACTGAGGCTCACTCTTCCCAAGTATGCCAAGTCAACAACCAAAAATAGCCAGCACACGTTATTTATGTTTACCACACATACCAGAATCCTATTCAAATGACTAAGAAGTAGTTTTTCTGTTGAGAGCATTAAAAATGTCTAAATGGCTTTAGAAACTTTACATTTTCATCACTAACCTGAACAACAATTTTAAATACAAGACAATGAAACAGACACTTCAGAGATCCATGATTTAACATTTTCATTGCTTCTGGAATTGGTTCCTTTAGAGATTATATGCAATAATTCAAAGGCAAAACCAAAATTCTTAGCAATTAATCTTTGAAGATATTTTATGATCAACTGTGACAAAAAAAATTTAAGAGAATTCTGAGATTCTTGCTGTACAAAATTCCAACTACAGAACTGAAAAGGGTTTTTAAATCAATTACAACATATGTACACATGGTTCATAATAAAGGGATTAGAGACAAACCCAAAGCAATGTTGACCACCTCTGCATAGGTTTCCTTTAAAGTACCTTCTGGAGGAGGTGTGTCAAAATAAATGTTAACATTCATTAAAGAGAGACCAACTTTTAGTGTCTATTAGGCACATGAATATTTTCCATACAAAACAATTATCTGGTTTTTAATAATTAAGCCCTTGTAAGATGTTTTTAGACAATTTTATATTATGTCAATGTAAGTATAAATAATTATAAAATGCTATTGATCTTTTAGTGGGGTAAATTTGAAAGTTTTATCTTAAATTCATTGAAAATATTCCACAACTTAAAAATACAAAATATTATTAATGACTTTGGGGTGCTGTCTACAACGTACTTGTCTGTACTTAAATAGCTGACTATATTTTTACTGACTAGAAGTACGGGTAGTATCTGCCATGATTTCTACAAGGAAAAAATAATCACAGACTGATGTGTGAGTGAGTATTCAGGAATTTCTTTAGTGGCCTCTCTCTAAGTGGTTGCAACCCAAACATTTTCAAACTAAAAAGAGACTTTGTCTCCAAACCCTACTCAGCAGCACAGACTAAATATTACACAAATGGCATATCTGCTTTACTTCTTAAGAACTTATTGCAAGAAAAAAATACACTACTTAATATTAATTAACAAATAGAAAAAAATATACTTTTCTCCTAGCACTTATAAATGTTCATATAAGCTTGAGTAAGTTGCAGCAGTCTAAGAATTACTTCAATTTTATGGTTATAATTGGAAAAAAAGAAATTATAGAAAGGCCCTTTGGAGTGCAATCATAGAAAAGAAAGATCCAATTACTTAGAAGGTATTTGGAGCTGTGAGATAGATATACAGAAAATGAGAAGCAGACTTGGGTCATCATTAATTATAATCCCACATGGCATTTATCCCTCCAAACTTCTGCTACAATCCATTTGCATAGAATATGAGCTACAAACCAATAATTACAAACACGCATACACCCACAAATGAGAGATAACTATGCTGAGTGAAATGTACACTGACTTTTAATTATTCATTAATGGTAACTTAGGATATTAGTGGCATGACATAATGTTCTCCTCAGGGTCCTTGTACACTAGGATTTTACCTTACAGATGAAAATTTAGCTATAAAAAACACATGTTAGGACTATACTAAATAAATTCATCTTGATTAGGTTAGGATTTAATATCAGCCTGTATTTTTCTAAATTCTAAGCTGCATTCAAGAATTCAGTGCAACAGAATAGATTGTATACTCCAGACTAGTGCCCAATACATAGTTAGCATTCACTGATGACTGCTATTTATAAACAGTTACCCTCCTGGTGACTTCTCGGCTATGTGTGCATGTAGTTAATTTAGTAATGTGAACTAATTCAGACTACATAGAAATACAGAGGCACTGGGTAGTTTCCAATTCAGTAGGCATTCATGAAAAATTGTAAAATGAGTTTCAAGATCCTTGTTCATTTACAGCACTAGGCAGTGACTATCAACTGACAGCTGTAGGCAGTAAGATACAAGTTATATGTCAGTTTTGGAGATACGACCTTGTCTTCCTTCAGAAATTTAAATCCCATTGAATGGCTTCATCACTCCATCCATTATTTAAACCAAGAGCTAAGTGTCACCCTTAGAAATTCCACATGCATTCCATACTCAGTTGGATAACTAAATTGCCTTTCCTAATATCAAGCCAGTCTACTAGGTCTGTCTTCATCACCTGGGCATGGATCCTAATCTTCAATTGCCTCCTCCCATCTTTTCTTCCCTTTATAGTATCTGTTCCTCACTGCAAGTGGAGCATCAACTCTGAAGGATACATTTGATCTACTGCCCACCACCATGCCAATAAAACCCAACATTTATGTCCTACTGTGCGTTTCTGTTACTATTAAAAAACACTGATCAAAAGCAACTTGAGGAGGAAAATGTTTATTTGGCTTATGATCATAGTCCATCACTGAAAAAAAAGCCAGGGCAAGAACTCGAACAGAATGGGACTGAAGCAGAGACCATGGAGTAGTGTTGATTACTGGCTTGCTCCTGATGGCTTACTCAACTTGCTTTCCTATAAAATTCAGGACCACCTGTCCAGTCAGTGGTAGCACCATCCATAGTGGACTCGGCTCCCTCATTTTAACCATTAAACAGTAAAATGCCCCAACAGACTTGCCCACAGTTCAATCTGATGGACGTAATTACTCAGTTGACCTTTCCTTTTCCCAAGGGACACCAATTTGTGTCAAGTTGATAAAGACTAACCTTCAGTAACCTTACCTTTTTATCTCTAACAGAGGAGATGATTCTCAGTAAAACCTGGTGTCTGAGGCATACTTTCTTTCCTCTCTAGCAAGCCAGACAGACTCCTTTCCATTCTAGGCACTCATCCTTCAAGAACCGCCCCAGCACAGTGCTATGAGCAGGCTCTGCCCTGCCGTTTATGCTTTATTCAACATGTACTTTCTACCATACTTGTGATAGTACCATCATTATAAAAAATTCTATTTCTAATTTAATAGATATATGCTTATTATATATGGTGCTCTGATCATATGATCCCATGCACTTTCCATGCTTTTTAAATAAAGTACAATTTTGATGCATAAATAAGCATATGGGTATGATCAAAATTTCCAGATCTGTATTAGCAAAGTTAAAGTAAAATGAATTTACATCAGTTTCTGATCAATAACATTTCTGATAGCATTAATTTACCAATTCATGAAATTATTAACATTAAAACACACAGGAGAATCCACAAAAGGAGAAAGTTTACCAAAGTTCACCATATAAGTTACCATATAAGGCATACAGGCATCTTTCCAGAGACCAAAGAAATCCACTTCATATAACCATGAAAGAGGATGCTTAACAGAGCCTTGGGCCTGAAGTGTCTCTTCTCTCTTATTCTCAGTGGTAGTTCCTTTTCCATGATTATATATATATATATATATATATATATATATATATATGTTTTTCGAGACAGGGTTTCTCTATGTAGCTTTGCGCCTTTCCTGGAACTCACTTTGGAGACCAGGCTGGCCTGGAACTCACAGAGATCCACCTGCCTCTGCCTCCTGAGTGCTGGGATTAAAGGCGTGTGCCACCACCACCCAGCCGTGTTTATATTTTAAGTTTACAGTATAAAAGTAAAACTGGGTATTAAAGTAAGCAATGGTACCAGAGAAATTGACAGTTTCATTTTATTTTCTTAACATAGTTTTCTAGATGCATATGAACAAAAAATACATTAAAGATAATTTTCTACATACTCTACAGCATTATAAAATATAAAGCTTTTAAGTCACTGGTAATTATTGGATTTAAAGAGACTTTAATGCAGTTGTGTGTCTAAAGAATCATAAATATTTTGAAACTGGAAAGTTACTTCCACTCCAAAGTTAAGGGAATGTGTCACAAATGAATATACTATATCCTTAATAAATATGAATCTGGTTATGGGTGTTATCAAATCACCATCAGGAGTCAACAACCTGTAAAGGCAGGTCACTGGAGACAAAAGCCCAAATGAGAAACTACATGATGCCACTGAGAGTTCCATCCTACCCACACAATGATTACATAGCCAAGAACAAAATAGCCTGATCAGACCTGATTTTAATCACATATACACACATATATAACAAGTCTAAGCTACATGCTAAAGAAGGATCTCTGCAATATCCATAGCCTTAAAAATATCTAATACTCTATAGAGGGTACGAGGTACTTGTACTCACAGATAAGCACTAGGGAAACCAAGAATGTTAAACATATAGGGTTATCTCTTCAGAGGCAGAGATGTTTAATCTGTTTTCTGCCCAGAAGACTGGGAATGGATGTGGTTAATAGCCTGGTGACCTCTGAGCTATCTGTATGACCAAGGCCATACCTGGATCTCCTAGACTTAAATATAACATGGCCAGAGGTGGGTAATGGGCTGGTGACCTGTGAGCTATTTGTATGACAGACCATACCTGATGCTCCCCCAGTCCCTTATGATGACACATATAGTCTATCTATAGAACCCATCTTTATGGAAGAAGTAGCATGTACTTTGAACAGAGTTTCAATGCAATTATGCCTTAAGCTTTATTGTTCACATAGGATTGTGTTACTTGGAAACTTTATTCCTAATTGTACTGTACTTAAATATGCCTACAGTAAACTGATTGGTGTCAGACTTACAAAGTTTGAACAAACACTGGCTACTGAGTCGTGTTGAGCCAGACTTCCTTCTTGCCACATGCTGATTGACACTGTGTTAGCTGTAGTGTCTGCAGAGGCTCCCACACTATCAGGTGTATGCCAGCATTAGCCATCTAATACCAATGCCTAGAACTTTCCTGGAAGCATTCAGGTCAAGCAAGCTTTCTTCCATTACTACTTCATTTAACTGATGTATGCTAGTCAGATTTTTGTTACAATGACACACTGTCTGGGAGAAACTACATAATAGGAGGAAGATTTCTTCTGAATCACAATTTCAGGGGCTTCAGTGCATGGTCTACAGCTTCTGTTGTTGTGGGACTGAAGTGAAGCTGCAGCGTCATTGTTGGAAGGAGGATAGTGGGAGGCTACTCATTTTACAGCCGCTAGGCAGGAGACAGAAGAGAGGAGGAAAAGTCCAGGAGAAGATATACACTTGAAAGGTGCATCCCTCAGTGACTCATTTTCTCCAATTAGGCCACAGATCCTAATAGCCATTCAGCTCTGAACTCATTAATTGATTAACCCAACCATGCAGTTAGCATCCTCATGACTCAGTCACCTCTCAGTAGTAACATCAACTGAGAAACAAGCCTTTAACACATGATCCTTTGGGGGGAATATTTTATACCTAAACCGTAACACAATGTTAAAATACCTATGTACATATCTATTTTATTTCATGTAAGCATTTCAAAATATTTTCATTTTTACTAATACCTTCCCTTTAAGGAGTCTTACCTATCTATGCAGATCAAATACTACGTCCAATAAAAACATTTACTTCTAGGTGGGAGAGAAGAATTCAAAATTACAAACAGAGATGCCCCAAGGAATGGCTCTTATAGCAACTTCAGCTCAGTGGGAAACAGGTGCAGAGCCTCCCACTGGTGGATATGCTGAAAGAAGTGCACAGTGATAGACAGCAAGAATTAAGCCTGTTATACATGAACAGAAACTCTGACTTTTCTTTCCTGCACTCATTCTTGTAATATTTTTATATCAACATAATACTGGGATCATTTTTTATCAAAATTATGCATGCCTCAAATTGTTTTGAGGAAGCTACAATAGCAATAAAGGACATTTTAAAAGAAAATTAAAATATACTTATGTTAATGCATATTGAAGCTTAAAATTTTCCTTAAAAAAAATCTTGGTTTTCTGAGTTGGAGTGATAAACAGCAATAACATTGCTAAATATCAATATAAAACAACAGAAAATAAATGCCAGTAAAATTTAATAACATTGTTTTCTTATGAAAATCTTAGAGCTTCATATTTTTCCTTTCTAGATGATTTATAAACTTAAAAATATTTGAGTTAGATAACAGAAATTAGTGTTTTAAGTATATAACTCTAAGAAATTTTATTCCAAACATGCTGAGGTTATTTGTGATTTTTCTCATTGCCCAATTCTTTGGCCTGAAACCAGACACTCCATTGTTAACCCCACATCATTAGGGAGTTAGTTTGGTCTGCTTTGTTTTGGTTTTGTTTGTTTGTTTGTTTGTTTGTTTGTTTTTCAGTGCCAGGGTATGAGCCCAATGAATCACTATATAGCTGAGCTACATACCAAACTAGGGGATGAAAACAAGAACACTTTTCTATGTGTACTTCAAAACTTGCTAAGTCATCAACAATTATGCAGCAATTTATTATTAGAGGATAGTAACACTGATGCCAAATATGGAGCAAGATGGCCAGACCATTGGCAACTGGAAACACTTTTGTGAGTAACTGGGCTTCTCTCTGGCTCAGCAAACATGCCAAGCCTTAGCTTGACACCATCCTTGTTTAATAAAATACACTGTGCAGATGGTATAACTGTATACATGAGCTTACTCCTTTATACTCTTGAAATATGAAAACTACTAAGGTTATTCAAATCTGTTTGTTGGCATATTTGCTATGTTAGTCAAACAACTTAACACTGAGTAAATCAAAATAGCCAAAAGAAATCACATGTAATAAATCTATCTCACAGAAGTTCATACGCAATCAAGTGGAAGGTATTTTGTACGGGCAGTATACATGACCTTGCTCAGTGTGGCTTTTTATGCAGCCATTTCAGCATAGTCTAGCATCTGAATGTAACAAAAGCATTCAGGTTTTCGGTACAAAGCAAATGTAAAATTATTAGAGAACACTCTTATTGTATTTTCTGTCTAACTAGCATTATTGGATGAAGATGTTATAAGTATTTTTGAATTTATACTAAATATAACAAAAAATTATGAGCTTACTCTTTAAATGTTGAGGCCACCTACAAAAAGTATATATATAGTATACTGCCATATTTTGTGACAACACTCTCCAAGCTCCCATAATTTAACAAGAGGCACTTAGAAAACATTGTGTGGCTTTGGTTATATGTTTATTTCTCCTTCATGTTTATTTTAACATATTCTACTAGTCTGAAGTTTGTGGGTGGACACTGCAGCTATTCAACTCCCCTTGTAGCTCTTTAGGCAATGATACACTTCAAAAATGCTTGAGAAGAGTCATTGCCAGTAAGATAATGTTTACTTAAGACAGAATGACGATTTTACGGCATTTACAACAATGTTATGTTATCTTTAGTAGCAAAAGAAAACATTCTGTGAACACACACACACACACACACACACACACACACACACACACACAAAGAGAGAGAGACAGAAAGAGAGAGAGGTTATAATAAAAATAAAAAACCTTGAGAACCATTCAACTTTCATAGGGTAACAGGGACTTTATGCTTATGTAAGAGTGTTTAAATGTTAATCATTTATAATCAATCATTCACCCCCTGATATTACAGTAGGAAGGTTAAATGTCAGGACCTTCCTTATATGAATTCAATGGGATGCTACTCTGTAATTTTAAATATGTCCCTATGGCTATGCTTAACAACTATATACCTTAGTCATTTAATACAATTTTTTTGTTCAGTTAACTTGAAGTTACGTGACTTTGAAGTTTATATTGGAATAAGTTTCATTTTAGTTTGATTTGTGACATAGAGAACATTGTAAACTATTTTTCTATATTGCTTCTTCAAAGCCATTTCCATACCTTCACAGTATACAGATTAAGAAAGTTACACATAATAAGTAATATGTCACCATAATTGGAAAATATTCATCTTGTTCATGTTCTCTAGCTCCTACTGAAAGATTTATAACACCAGCGATATAAGAATTGATGAATTCATCACTGTCTTGGACATTTTGATCATAATCAATAACATAATTTCACCATTAAATAGGATTTCAATTAAAGCATATTTTTCAAAGTAATTTTACTTTAACATAAAGATGGGCCCTTGTGCCATAAATCATTAACCCATTAGTTACCTAAAAGAAAACTATCCTATCTCTGAAGTTCTTTAGAGAAAAAAAGAAAGAAATGAAATTAAACTTTTCTTGTTATATTACTATTTACCAACAGAACATTTCATAAAACATTACATAGTTATACTTTGATCGTGGAAAATTACAAGTATACTTAAATAAAACAAAAGAACCATAAAAATTTTATTGAGAAAGTACAAATACCCAAATACACTGCCTGTGTTTGGATGGTGCATTTTATCTGCAATATCTCTGCCTATAGAAAACTCATTTGTCTTATCCCTGAAACATCATAAAAATATTTTTAAAACCTTGTGAAATGTATTCATGGTCCACAAAATACAATGTCCTTAAGGCAGTCCTTGTATTCCAGCCCCTCCCTCATTTGCCCTCCTTTCACTGTTAGAATGGACAAAGTGTTCAGAGAACACAAACTTCTTCCACAATACAAAATTACTTCCTTCAAAAAAACTCACATTTTTAGAAATATGTGACATAATCATTTTATTATTTAAACTGTTGCCCTTAGGAGATGAAGACATGGCTCCATGTTTAAGAGCAAGTGCAGGTCTTGCAGAGGACCTGAGTTAGGCTCGCATTGTATCTTCTACCAGGTACTTGCACTCCTGGGTACACATCTACATACAAACACACAAAGTTAAAATTTTAAACAAATGGTAAAGAAGCCACCTGCATATTTTCAGCTTCACAGTGCAAGTCCATCCTCAATCCTCTGATTTACTACTGTTTAGATGCAGCCTAAATGTTTACTCCTTGCTTCAACCTCAACTATGTGGTCTTTGACAAATGGCAGTCCAGGTAATTTCTAATAAGAGCTCCCTTACCACATTGCCACCAGTGCTCTGAACTTCTGCCCACCAAGTCCTTCCTGTTTTCCAATATATTGTCTTTGGAGGGAATTATCTCTACATGAACTAATCTTTTCAAAATGAAACTCTCACACACAATTACGCATGTTCTTATGGGGTCTGCCACAGATCTCTAGAAAGTTGTATCTCTCTTTTTCCATAGCTATCTCTAGACTCTTGTCATGGGGCTCACTTTGCTTTAATCATTTGTCTGTTCTTCCCATGTGAGTGGAGAGTTTGGAGGTAAAGCTCTCATTCCTTCTTGAACCACTGGAAAGTCTGTACCTACTTGATATCAGCAGATTTGTTAAGTAGATAAATGGGAACATGGTTGAAATCTTCATACTAGCCCCAACCCATGAACTGTGTTCAAGATGGGAAATTAAATTATAGCTCTAAAAATCCTAGGTGCTGAACAACATCCAGTTGAAAAAAAATGGAGTAGAAGCAAATTCTCTCCCCATCCCCTACATTTTAGTTTCTAATGTTAAGTCAGCAGTCAAAGAATAAGTTTTAAACTGTTTCTGTAAAAAATTCAATGCATAGAATCATTAAAAAGCTGAAATGAGCAAAATGAGACTGAAGCAAAATAATGATAAATAAAAACAGGAAATTAGGAAAGAACATACATTGAATTTCTAGTAACTTCAGCACAGCAATGATGTAACCTGAGAGAACCCTAAACACAGTGGTAACTTCTAAGCTCTGCTCTTTACACTTAAATTGCCCTGTGCCCCAATAATCTGTATGCAAAGGCTTGTTAAATCAGCAGGCTTCAGTCTGAAGAACACACCTCTGCATCTCTATGTACTTGCTATATTCCTTAATCCAACACAGTTTTCTTGTGAAGCAGAAGAAAACACTGAGAGCAGTCAGTGAAATGAAAGGAGATAAGATTTCAGTGCATAGTTGTAGATATTTTTCTGTTCCAGAGGCTGAGGCTAAAGAGAGGGATTTAGAGGAGTGCCTTAAACTAATAAAGAAGGGCCGGGGGAATGAAGGCCTTGAGGTACAAGAGAGATGGGCTTTGCGATGGAAGCAGAGTGTGACCCAGTACTCAGCTGTTCCCAAGTATGGATGCATCCTACAATTCATCGCCCGTCTACAACCTTCCAGCCAGAAGACATAAACAATTCCTTGTCCAATACCTAATAAAAACCTCAGAATCCAGAATTATTCAAAATCTTCTATATTAATCCATAGAAAGAAGAAGGTGTAGCAAAGGCTAACATGAAGGTATTGGGGTTCTAGTATCTTTTCAAACAGAGTGGGGCTTCAGAGATTGCTCTGCAGTTAAGAGTGACACCATCCTTAAAGGAGACCCAAATTCAGTCAGTTCCCTGCATCCACAATGGACTACCTGCAATCACCTCTAACTCCAGATCCAGGGTACCCTATGCCCTCATCTTACCTCCATAGTACCTACACACATGTGCATGTACCCATACACAAACACACACATACAACAACATGCATAATCTAATAAACAAAACCTGAGTTTGGGACCTGACCACCTTGTGTAGAGATGAGAATTAAAGGACAGATGTGCTCATCTCGGGACCGACTCTCAAGCATGCACCACTGTCTCTCTGTTCAGTCAACGCCATTTTAAAGTTGGCCAGGGGGACAGCTCAGGAGGGAAAGGCAGTAACAGCAAGGCTGACCATCTGAGTTCTATTTCACTAGGTAGGAGGAGAGATCCAACCCCTACAAGTTGTCTCCTCACCATACATGTGTCTGTCTCTCTGTCTTTCTTTTTCACATCAATCAGTGTAATATTTTTTTTTAAATTTTAAAATGACTGCATGTCTAGATGAAATACTAGAAATTTTTCATGTATTGCTTGAAGACATTCTTTACATGGTTTTGACCAAGTATGACAACTAGATTAGAGCCTCTCTCACCCCTGCTGTAAAGAAAACATGCACGGAATGACAAAACCAAAGAATAAGGACACAAGCAGGACTGCACGGGCTTCAGACTCTTCACCTCCATCTGAAGCCTGGGCCTAGCTCCAAAGTTTCCTGAAGAGGAAGAACAATGGTGCAGTTATGGTGATGAGTATGGAGCCTGGAGACCTTAATCATCTTCACTTTATTAAAAATTCAGTTCCAAGATACCTATGGGAAAATGGGGGTCTTGTTCTTAGTACGGTGGGACTCCTGATTTTCATCCTGTGCTGAGAATGAGTTGATACTGAAAATATGAGAATCATTACAAAGCATATGGAAAGAGACACTTGTGAATGAACAACCAGGATTTCTACTGATGTAGAGAAATAGGAACTCTACAGAGGACTGTGGACATGAACTGGGACATCAATGTACAAAGTGACATTGGTCTATGCAGAAATGTTCTTGCATTGCTTCTAAGAAATGAGCAAATGCTCATTTCCATACAGCACGTGAGTAGAATGCTCCAGAAGCCAAGAAAAAGCAGAGGAGATAAGGGCACAAATTCAGGAGCTAACAGAAGGTTGTTGACATTCAGCAGCAAGTTAGAATGTTTCTACAAAATAATTTTGCAGATTAATACTTTCCTACAGATACAATCAGGTCAAGAGTCTAGAAATAGAAAACTCATTTTAGACTAAATTGGTGATTTTGTCAGAGCACCACAGTACGTCAGGAAAATAACACAATGAGGTAGTGTCATAGGCTGTCTGAATCTGTAACCTGCACATTAAAATTTAACAAGTAAGCATCTATGTAACAAAACAGTATCAGGACACTAGTTCCACTGGTTCCCATTATAAACAAACATTGAAGTCATAGGTGGAATGCAGGTGACATGTTAAAATGAGTTCACAAAGCAGTTAGGATTATGATCTTAAACCTGTTAATAAGATGAGTGAACACATCAAGTTACCGCTGAACTCCATCTAATTATTTATAAACTAATCAAAGTCAATAAAGCAAATTATCTTCTGAAAGACACTCTTGATAATTCTGTCAAGCCTCAATTATCCATGCCAAATCAGAGAGCTTGTTAATTCTATGAATGACTTAACAATTCCTTGTATTGGTACAAATCATATTTCCATATATGACAGGTTTATCTTAACATTTTTTTTCTAAGTGCAGCATTGAGATGTGTTTTTCTTACTTGCTAGATTAGAATGCAAAGTCAGCCAGGAATTTTCTAAAATTTGAAATGAGTAAACTACAAAGCATATAATTTATATGTACAATATATAAGAGCCGGCATTTAAATCTTCTGTCAGTCTTTAAAATTGCATTTAACAAATGCATGTTAAAATAAGTGAGTTAAGGTAAGAATGGTAAAAAAGACAAAAAACACAATAAAAAGTTATGACTGGAAAGGACTCATAGTGAGGGGGTGGGAGAATATTGTAGAGGTATGGTGGGGTAGATAGGGCCTTAGAGTAATAAGAATACATACACACACGTGTGCACATAAGAAGTTTTCAAAGAACTGAAAAAGTTTAAGAGATGATTTTGAAAATTTATCAAAAATTAATTTACTTGAAGTTATTTCATTTTATGAATAAAATTATAGACTATTTTAGAAATCATATGCAGAGTGGCTTTATTTTAAGTAAATGTGTCTCTTAAAATCACATCTCGTGAAGGTCCTATGTTCTTCCTGACAGGCTTTTTTTTCATTTTCTCATTGTCACATCTTTCTTTCAATAATTAGGTTCAAACAATAAAATTAACTATCTGCCAACAAAACTGCCTGACAACTATGAAAATCTTATATTCTGGTCTTATTGGTGATAATACCACTTATCTTTCCATTTATTAAAAGAACAGTCCATGGCTCAATGTGTAAGAACATGGACTGTTCTTCCAGGGCACCCAGGTTCAATTCCCAGCACTCACATGTTAACTCACAACCATCTTGTAACTCCAGTTCTAGGGGATTCCATGCTTTCTTCTGACTCCATAGACATTAGTCATGCATGTGGCATATAGACACACATGCAGGTAAAACACCCATACATATAACATAAAAATGTTTTTAAAAGTCTTAAAAAAAAAAAAAAGAACAGTTAGCTCGTAACATGGATACTATATATACATCAGTCTACCATGTAGGCCTGGGTAGAAACAGGAAGATTCTTTAATTGCCCAGGCCTCAATTGCTTCATTTGTATAATGAGGATGACATTAGTACATGCATTCCAGAGTGCTGGAAAGATTAGAAAATACACATAGAGCATTTAGGACACAATCTTGCACATAGTAACTGCTCAGTAAATATGAATTCTTATTACTACAATGCTACATCTTTTTCAAAATGACAAACTGTAAGAAAAAGGAGAAAAGGGCATATTATTTTCTGAGAAAAGTACCATCCGTTTCCCCCAGGGTCTATGTTCTGATAGGGAACTCTTAATAATTATGAGTAACAATATCCAAGTAGTACTATGGAAGTAAGAGGGGATAATTGTGATTAATTTATCAGCATTTTAAAATATTTAATAGATTAGACAATGGAAAAGGATCATAGTTGTAAGATCAAGTCCTGACACTATTATGAGAGGTGGAAAAGAAGTAAGGATTTTAAGAAAAGGGTCTTAAGAGCTTGCTCTGTAGATTAAGCGCTTGCTATACAATACTCAGGACCCAAGTTTGGATCCTAACACTATGTAAACAGCAGGCAGAGCAGAGTACCTCTACAGCCTCAGAGCTGTGGACAGGCATGGAACAGAGACCAGTGGATAACAGTCTCATTGGACAGCCATTCAACCCTGGTCCCCTGCAAGGGCAGCTAGTGCCCTGGTTCTGCATCTGTCCTCTTTAGAAAAGCAATTCCTAGTTCTAGGAAGTCCCTTCATTTGCAAGTACTCTTCCAATCTATGCATGCCAAGTCATACCCTCTGTCCCTAACTCAGTAAGTGTCTGGATGCCAGAGATTCTCACTTCCTGAAACTAGTGCTTGCAAGCATGAGTCACCCTGCACTATCAAATTAAGAGTACTACTCTGTTGGCCTAAGATATTGCCAGGTAATTTCATAAGCTATAGCTAGCTATCCCTTTACCACTGTACCTCAGAGGGCATACAAACAATACTCACAAGGGGTTCTGAGGGTAGGAATAAGTGCTGGATATATATGTATTTAGAATATTTCCAATATTTTCCTGATTGAAAAAGTGCTCACTTACGTATTACATCCAGATGACAAATTAAGAAATCACCAAGAAAAGGAAATACAACATTTTAGAAGTACTCTCTTGAAAGTTAAAACAAAATAAACCCAACCCCAAATTTCTTTCATCTGTGCTGCCAAACATTTAAAAACCTGGAAGTATCCTTGGTGAAGCAGTTAATACACTAGGAGAGTTAACGTCACTCTCAAGGCTAGGTGAGCACATGTATGCAAGTGCACATGAAAACTCCATGTGCTGATTTCAAACTGCTGTGCGAGGTGCTGAATTCTTCTCTCAGGGGACAGAAGACATTCATAATGGCAAAAGCCTCATAGCCACATCTCCTTGTAACTGGCTCTAAGAATGAAAAAAAAAAAAGCTTTATGACAATAACAAGAAAATGAATTTTCATTTTAAAGGCTGTCTCTGTGCCAGGGCTGGCTCTCCTGCCACACAGCTCTTCTGAAGGCACTCACACCCTTCACTGGAATGTCTCAAAAATCAATAGCAATTTATTCTCTCTTTGGACCCCAAGCAACAAAAGTAAATAATGCTGTCACCTCCAGTCTGCCTGCAGACCCTGGTCACAAAACAGCCTTGCCACTAAAATGCAACCTTATGCAGCTCTTTATCTATGCTGGCGCTGCTGACTGTATTGGCTTCCATAAGGGACAAATACTTCAGCAAAGCCACACGAAAAGGTCAAGCCCCTGTAGCTCAGCTAGATAGAACACAGGAGCCTGAATTAAAAAGAACCTTGACATCCATCTGAGCTTCCTGCTTCAACAGTAGGTCTGGCTAGGTGCTGGGGGAGTAGAGTATTTATTTTTCAAGATAATTAAAGTTGGAATCTCTAAAAGGAAGAGGAGAGATGTAAGATTTTATAGGTAAGACTCAAGATTGTATAGGTAAGACCTATAAGCGGATAATTTTTCACTGTATCTAACAGAAATATTACATGACCTAGGACTTAAGACTCAAGGCTTTATTTGTCTGGTTCTTAACCCAGTGGTCTATATCATTCATCAATTATAAATAACAGCACTCACACTTGGAAGCCATACAATTACATCTGGGAACAACAGAGCAATCTCAAAAAACAATCCTGTGTAAGCCTACGCACTGAAAGGTAAAGGAAATCATACCCATAGCTAACAGCAGTAGACCAGCTCACCAAACCCCATACTGCTTATCAACTTAAAAAATAGTCATGGACATATCAAAGAACAATCCAAGTCATTTAGTTGAGAATATTTAATAAGCTAATATTTCCTAGGATTATTCCCTAAGAGGAAAATCAAAGATGGACGCAATGATACACACGTATAATCCTAGCATTTACAAACACAAAGTTTAAGGAACTACAGAAAAAAGGAAATAATGTCACACAGAATAGTTAAGGGATAGACAGGAACCCTTCATTTGCTAAAGGAGGGGAATTGTCTGGAGGAGAAACATGAGCTCCATGAGGAAGGAAGAGGCCACAGTCAAGCAGACCTAAGGAAGGGCAGCTTCTGCAAGGCTAACTGGACAGTGGTGCCACACAGAAGAGTGTAGATGTGAAGTGAGCAAGACGGCGGAAGCCCCTGCAAGTCCTGCAGATGGGTGTGAACCTGATGGAGCAGAGATCCAGTGTGAGTCACACCTACCCTAGGAACACCGTGGCAACTGTTAATTGGCTTACTCTCAGTTCAAAGGAACAGACAAAAAATAAATAAATACTTCATAACTGCTCTGGGAAAATGTTACTTAAAATAGGCTTCATTTTTAAAATAAATTATTCTTTCATACTCCATTTAAATAAACAAAAATACATCAATGTGAGAATTCACTAACAATTTATGACATACTTTTCAGGTAAAATTTATATTACCAAGATACAGGAAGAGATTTTCAAATCACTCATTTTTATTATATGACATTAATCAATTAGATAATAGAAAATGAAAGCAAATGAGAATTTTCATAAATTTGGTTTAAATATTGCACTTTAAAGAGAAATCAAATTGATATGCTCTACTTTCCATAAAAAAATAAAGCATCCAAGCTTACTTATGAAGGTTAATCCAATGTTAAAATTTATGCTTTTCTTCTTTTTTTGAAATTTTAGAAAGTTTGCAAACTTCGTTGAAAATTGATACTCCTTTCTCTTTATACAGAAAGTATTGTGGAAACGAACCAAAGAATCACAGGAAAACATATCCACTAGAGGCCTCCTTTAGCATTTATAACAGGCCTCTTTTGTATGTTAAAAACAGCCTGCAGTGTAGCTATGAATAATTGCTTTTATCAATATATACCCAAAATCTTGAAATGACTAAGTCTCAGCACAGTATGAATTCATTTTATTTAAGAACAAGTTGTAGATGGAGGCAATGGAACAGGATCTTCAATAAAATATTGTTGTACAGATGGCAAATTGGAAATGATTTTAATAACCAAGAGCAAGGCATTCAATAAGTGAGTTATAACTCTATGTGCATTCACCCATGTTACAAATGAGTGGTGCTTATCCATTCATTTCTCCTATGTTCTTAATCTCTGAAAAAAGTTCCCAGAAATTAACCAAACTAATTTGTAAATAGTGAATGATGGGAATTAATTCAAGATAACATGAATTTCCATAGAGGCAGAAAAAAGAAAAGAGTTTGGCATAGAGGAGGCAGTAAGCATTTAATCGAGTGAAAGAAAGAGTTAATAAACTGTAAATTATACTCAATAAAAAATTATATGCAGCCTATAACAAAGCATGGTAAAAATGTAGATCAAAATAAAGTCAAGAAGAAAGCAGGTATTTAAATCATACAGATATATGAAGAAAACCACAGGGATAAGAGTCTAAAGTTCATACCAAGACTCAATCTTCTGTTTGGGTTTCCAGTCAGGCAAACACAGGAACATGAGGCAGAAGTTAAAACAACTCCAGTGCCCAGCTAGTAGCATCTGAGGACCAACTATCCTAGCTGTTAGCACTATAGGATTCTGGGGAAATCAATGGCCTTGCAACTCATTTCCCTTACTGAAGAATAGAACTCTAATGACATTATCATCCTAGGTTTACCTTGACAATCACATGATTTTCTGAACACAGTACATGATATGTGAACACATTAAGAGCTCCAAGCATATAATCTGTTCTTACGTTTATCATGATAGTTTTGACTACATCTAAAACATTGCTCTATTTTTTCCAGCCTATATTTATGTCACAGACACAGTATTTATGTATGTTAGAAGCATCACTGAAATCTGCAAAAGTCATGGGTACATGAAAGAAACATAAAAACAACCTAAAATAGTGACTTGGGTAACACAAATCATAGTAGCGGTGTGCACAGTGTACCCTGAAGTAAGAGGAAAATGGTGAATTCTGGAGGGGTAGGGATTCAAGGGTTTACAATACTACAATAAAAGTGATATACAAATGGGGATATGAAAGAAAACCCAAAGTCTACTGAGCTGGAGAAATACACTAGAAAGTTATTCCATGCAGAATGGTTGAGACAACGAGTCATGGGGGTAAACTCAAGTCATGCAATAGATGGAAGAGAGTCACACAATGTTGGTAGAAGTGTGACAGAAAGCACAAAAATTAAGAATCTGTAGGAGATCAAAGTTGAAAGCTTTGGTGTGCAATAGATGCCACTGTACTTTGTGTCAGGTAAACTAAGGAGAACCAGGCAGCCTGGGCAGTCACATCAGTATTTTCACTACTTGAATGATAATAGAAGGCAGCTTAGGATCAGAGAGTAGCCTGAAAGTCTAGAGTCTTAAGCACTAGTCAGCTAGGTAACATATATCACAGACTAGAGACAAACAACAGAGGGACTATGGGGCTGGAAAGCAGGAGTCAGACATGGCCAATACAGTGGATAAACAATCCAAAGAGTTCATAGAGAAGATGATGGCCTGGGTTCTGACTGACTCAGACAGTGATGAACTAAGGAAGGTGTTTTAGAGTGAACAGATTGTTTTAATACATTGAATTTGAAGTGTCTCTGGAACAGAAAAGGTTGATAATATTCAACAGAAGGTAGTGATGAGGCACAATAAATCAGAATATGGATTGGGAAGTAAGCTGTGGACAGCCCATAGGCCTGGGTGAAGTTACAGAGTTTCTAAGGCCATAAAGAAGCTAAAGAAATATCACTTATATTATTAGTAATGTATGCATGTGGGTGCTGTGGGATGGTCTTTCTGTATGCTCTGAACATGTGCTGCTACCATTGGTTAATAAAGAGGCTGCTATGGCCTATGGCAAGGCAGCTTAGAGGCAGGCAGGAAATCCAAGCAAAGATACAGGGAGAAGAAAGGAGGAGTCAGGGGAGACACTGAGCACTGCCGGGGAGAAAGATGTAATGGAACACAGGTAAATCCGTGAGACACACAGCAATACATAATTAATAAAAATGGGTTAATTTAAGATAAAAGAGCTAGTTAGCAGTAAGCCTGAGCCATACACCAAACAGTTTGTAATTTGGGTACTGGCAGGCAGGGAGAAAAGCTTCCAGTTACATGTGTGCATGAGTAGATTTAAATAAAAATCACTGGTCTGGATCTACGTAAAGAGGACTCCATGCTATTTAAAGGACAGAGAGAAATGCTTTAATCAATTCAGATAGATATATATCTGGATAGGAATAATCTGTTTAAAGTAATCAATTCTCAAATTAATCTGTAGCTATAATGTAAATTTAATAAAACACCTGAAATATAGTTCTGTGAAGCTTAATGAAATTAAAGTCCTTTGAAATATGATCTTAGAATAATGATTTTAAAAGAATAAAGGAAACCCTGACCTAGCAGTTATTGAAATATATTGTGAAAACACAGTAATGCTGACTCATATGTGGAAAATTTATTGGATTGGAAAGTCCAAAAATGGGTACAAGCATATCTACTTATGCTAAGAAAGAAAACCCTACTTCAAATGAAGATGGAAGAGATAACAAAGAGCAACACAATGGAGGGGACTTCCTTTTGAGGTATGTTGGGGATGATGGAAGACATCTTGCTTTTCATATACAGACAGAACAATCCAAATGACAGAGATACAAAAATATCACTGGAATACAAAAAAAGCTGTGGAAATAAAGGAACGATGGATTGTTGTGGAATTTTACTATGATGAGGAACAAAGTTGAAATCAGTGACCACAATGAAGTGAAGCTTTCAGAAAGGAAAGTGCCCAGAAGCAGTGCAGTGGTGACAGAGATTGCTCTTAAGAACAAATGGTTTGGGCCTGGCAAGGTGGCTCAATGGATAAAGGCATTTCCTGTCAAGCCAGGCAGCCTGAGCTCAATTCCCAGGACCCTTATGATGGGAAAACCAACTCCTGTAAGTTTTCCTCTGTCTCCACACATGGCATGTCAACACACACACACACACACACACACACACACACACACACACACAAATATGTGTGTAAATTTTTCGAGATTTTTAGAAAGAACAGACATTTTGATATCTGACTTACCAGAAACAAAGAAATAGCAAAGGTAAACAGGAAAAAAAGTAAACTTTACTGTCAGAGTGAGCTTGCCAAATTTTAGATTTCTGCATTGTCAGTTCAGAGAAACAGCATAATAAATTGGACTGCAGCAGTAATGGCTACCAAGATTTCTGCAGGTCAGTAGTTTAAACTCTTAAGTTCCCAGAAAAGTACCAAAGAACTGAGCAGAGAGTCATCTATGATTATGGAGGAGCAGACTCATGGAAGGGGAAAAAAGTGACAGCTACATGTTATGAGCTTTAAATAAGGTAATATACACACACACACACACACACACACACACACACACACACACACACATATATATATATATATATATATATATATATATATATAGAGAGAGAGAGAGAGAGAGAGAGAGAGAGAGAGAGAGAGAGAGAGAGGGAGAGAGAGAGAGAGAGAGAGAGAGAGAGGGAGCAGAGTGTGTATCAGCACTTTCTTGCAACAGCAACCACCCAGTACACATATTGTGGAGGATTACCTATGAATCAATGACTACTGCAGAAAACTCAAAAAAAAAAAAAAAAAAAAAAAAGTCCTGGATAAGCCTCATGTCACAAGCTTCTTACATTGTAAGACTCTGGGAAAATAAATAAATAAATAAATAAACTGACTTTCAGTCCTCACTGGTAGAGTGGTGATCATATGATAGCATCACCATGGGGTTCTGAGATTAGCACCAGCCAATCCATGCAGGGCACTAATCAGATGGTATCAGAACACCTTATGAGCACAGTGCATGCCACATGCCATTAGAATCAGCAGTATGGTTTCCTCCATTTAGAAAAGGTAACAGGTCTTCTAGGTGCACTTATTTTACTTCAGTTATTCAAATCTACTGCAATGCATGTTGAAACTTGATTAACTGGAGTCTGCCAATGTCTTAAAAAGCCTCACAGCCCCATGATCTATCACAAGGCCTAGATCAAGCCAGTAAGCAATAATTTATATAAAGGGATGCCTAGGAAAGTAGCATCATCAAAAAAGAAAAAAGTGACAGGCACCATCAAAGAGAAGAAGAAAAGCTTAAGGTGGTAGGTAGGGCAATACAAGGATAATGGCAGATTAGCTACAGGTGAACGACTTCTTTTTGCACTTTAGAATGAATCTGTCACTGTCCCTAAAAGGCTAATTTCTAGGTACTCTTGCATTGGCTTTCGGCCTCTATAGCTGAAAAACATTGTGGAGATTTAAAAAAATAAATAAATAACTAGCAAAACAAAATACTCAGCATCTGGAACCATCTTCAAGATCAATGTTTTTGAAAGAGCTGACTTTGACTGTCTTTATTCTGTAATAATGAAGAAAATATTAGCCACTACTCTTCACTGCTGAATTTCAGATTTTGTTCTCTCAGTCACACTACTCTAGAACCTGTCTAAGATGAATATACTCCATTTGGAGTTGATTTCAGGTAGATGGCCAGCTGTAGATTGCTAGTGTGAAGTGCAATTGTCAAGCATACTCACATTTGCTGCTGGTTCAACTTAGATGCTGGCAAGCTTGTAAATTTTCTGTGAAAAATAACTTTCCTAGATAGATTAAAGGGACTATACTTTATAGAAACATTATTAAAGTATATTTAGCATAGCATATGCTACACTATTTAACAATTGGGCATGCATGGACATAAGCATATATCCATTAAACCATTACCACAATATCTATTTGGTCCAATTACCCTTTCCCTAAAGGATAAATGTTTTGCTTGAGTGTCAATAGCAATTGACTGAAAAACGTGGTCTGACAGTTACGCTTCATGGCTATAGTTCTTCTTTGCCTCTTCTTCATGGAGTTTTAAAAATGAAGCTTTGTGGAGGAATATGGGAGTGAGGTAAGAGCCGTGTGTAAGGCCTGAAGCACAGCAGTCTGGGAACCATGTTTTAAAATCTTTTATTGTAATTTCTTTCTTTTTGCCAACTGAATACATTTTCTTTTCAATGGTGGCATTAAAATATTACTGACTGTTGGTGGCAATACTCAAAACTCTCACTCTTGCTCCTACTCTCTTTCCCATAAATTATAGTTGTCCATAACTCCTTGGCCAAGAGTGGAACTTCATGTCCACCTCCCCTCTCCATGCTATGCTTTGCTTGAGATTGCACAGGGCTTATGCATGCTGTCCTAACCTCTATGAGTTCATATGTCCAGCTGCTCCACTGTGTCCAGAGAACACCATTTCCTTGTGTTCATTCACCACCCCAACTTTCACAGTTTTATTTCTGCCCCCTCTTCTATAATGATCCCTGAGCCTGGAGAGGAGCAATACAGTCCACATGTTCTACTTAGGGCTTAGCATTCTGCAGTCTCTTAATCTCTGCATTTTTCCAGGTTGGGTCTCTGCATTCATCACCATCCAAAGCATCTCCAATGAGGACTGGGATATGAACTGATCTATAGGCATAATGATAAATCACCAGGTGTCTATTTAATGCTCTCTTTAGCAGAATAATAGTATTAAAAGGCCATACATCTATGAATATATGGGCAGCAAAAATTATACACTTGATGGGTGGAAAAAAATCAAAGAGATAAAAGTTTGTTGGGAAGGAAGAGGGAGTAGATCTGAGAGGAGTTGGGATGGGAGTGAATGTTGAATGTGATCAAATCGCAACTCATTATACAAAATTCTCACTAATAAAAAGTGAGAAAAAATCACTTCCATTTAGGTTTTCTTTGTTTATTTCTGTTTCAATTTCCATTCACATTAAAATGAATTTTTGTCTTCTTCAAAGTATTAAATGCATAGTTTGTTCTTCAAATAGTATTAAGTATGCAGTCACACATATGTGAGTGTACAGTAGAGTCAACATTACTGACATATATACCCAAGGCTTATAGCAAATGTAAAGTACAATTGCCTTGCAACTGGAACTCCACAGAACAGCCTTGGCAAACTGATGAAGAACAGTAGGTAGCCTATCTCTCAAGCCTAGCAGGTCTGCTTCCAGTCCTAAGGCATTCCAATAAGGTGCTCACTCCATATAAAGACAAGGTAACATGGACTTGTAAATCAAGTTTTTAAAACAAACATATAAATTTACCACTAAAGGTAGTAACTACATAACTAATAGCATGAATGTAAAGACTTTTATGAGAAAAATGATAGTCATTCTTCTTGTAAACTATATTTACATATATATGTATACATATATATACACACACAGTGCGTGTGTGTGTGTGTGTGTGTGTGTGTGTGTGTGTGTGTGTGTTTTATAAACAACAACTCATAGTGGCTCTTCTTCTGAACACAACATCCAACATAATGTTTTAGCAGTACCCAATAAGACATATTTAGCATAAGCTATTTTTCTGAATTGTTATTATGTTTTTCACAGTATTCACAAAGAGATGAATATTGAAAAAGGTACTTCTAAATTCATGTTTCACTTTCAAGTTGATATTAAAACAGAACAAAAAGCTATTGCAGAAAAGTAGGCAAAGTAAAGAAAATCTCTCCTTTGGTCTCTCAATTCTGCATGGAGTTTTCAATGTCTAAAACTAGCCATGAAGATTGCTCTTTGCTTAACAACAACAACAACACATTAACTTGTTTTCATTTTCTTTTCCTCCACATAAAAAGAGTGTAGAAGCAAAGTAATGTATCAGAAAAGCACAGAAGTTGGCCAAGGACAGATTTCCTTATAAAGTTGTCAGGTGTGAATTTACATGTATAATTAGAAAATACTAATCTCATAATGTTACATTGTTTTAGAAATAGAATTTTACAAAGATAATTATATATTAAAATGATTCCTTGAATCAAAACTATGAACAAACCCAATTCCTTTAAAAATTTTTTATCATATTTATGTACTTATTTATTTATTATGGTGCAGGAATCTGTTATGGTGTGTGCCATGGTGAGCATGTTTGGGTCACAGACTGACATGAAAGAGTCTTTCTCTCTTTCTATCATGTAAGTTCTGGGGATGGAATTCAGGTCATCAGGCTAGATGGCACCTACACATTCCAAGCCATCTCACTGGCCCATTGAATTTCACTAGAAAGTTTCATGGCAGCTTTTGAGAGAAAAGAATACACAGTTTTTCCTTCATTGGAACTTACAAATATTTATTTAATGAGCCTATATTATTAAAAAATGCAAAATAGTTGACATTTTGCTAAACCATCTATATGTGGCTCTCCAATAGTTAAGGGTAAGAGTATATCTTACTCTAGGCCAGTGTTGTCTGCAACAGTAGCCACTAATAAGTAGCAATTTAAATTTAAGTAAAATAAAATAAAATATCTAATTTTTCAGTAACACTGACTACTCCGTTATCATAAATGATTACTATAAGACAGAAGAAGGTAGAATATTTTCATCACCAAATAAGATTCTGTTGGAAATGGCTGCTTTAAAAAATTGAAATCAGTTGGCCTACAGGGAGAAAAAAATCATAAAATCCAAGTTTTTCTAGTCTATGCTGAATCAGCAACCACAATCCACTGAGGAGGACTATGCTAAAAAAAAAAAAAAAAAAAAAAAAGGAAAATGCTATTGGCTAATAAAAAAGTTCATTATAAATCATTAGGTGTTTGGGCTAGTGTCTATGGATGATATTTCCAACATCTAGTACATTCAAAAAAATATGTTTTAAAGGCTTTTGAAATTGATAAAACTAGAATTGACTCTAAAATTAAATGAGTATACCAGCGTCTATCCTTCCTGGAGAATAAGCATATGTGCCTTTGTCTTGGGGAAACAGAAAGGGATGAAACAAAATAGGAATTTGGGAAAAATACAGTATTTTTTCTTTAAAATTTTCTGGAAAATACATCAAAGGAGGAAGTTCCTTTGAGGAACTAGCACCTCAAACAATATCAAAATCCTTAAGATGGTAAATATTTAAGAGCAAAAAATCACCTACCTTTATTTGAGAAAGAAGAATTGGGTGAAGCAATAATGATACAAGTCACAAGCTAACACTAATAGAACTCCTGGCTACAGTATGTGTGCAGCTGAAATTCCATTACAGATTGCATCTTCCCCATTAGGATGTTTATTTAATATTCTTGATTTATCCTCATCATTGTAAGAAGATGTTCCAGTCAATTTAAAATTAATAGGCTGTTTTCATTTTGAATACGCAGGCCAGATTTTACCGACATGGTGTGAACACCATTTGTTGAAGTATGCCAGGGATCCTCTGGTTTTCGTCAGTGTTTTCTACTCTTGAGATTTAAAACTGAACCTGTCTGCCAAAAAAATTGAGACAGCATAAATTGTAGCCATTAAGAATTAAGTTGTACTAAAAGTGTTCTAATTTTTCGTGGCTTTATATACAATTCTAAAATTATGTCTACATTTCAAGGTCACTAAAAATTTCATAGAGTTAAGGATCCTATCTCCATAGTAATTAATATCACTGGGCAACTGTTATTAAGTAAAAGCTACACCACACTACTTAATGTTGACTTAGAGATGCAAGGCAGCTAGAAAAACAAGCTTAGCTCCTGGGGTCAGAGGTCAGGAACTTATTATCCGTTCTGTTGATTCTGTAAATCTCTGTTTCCACATATGTAAAATGAAGCATGCATAAGAATGTATAATTCAGTAGGTCACTGTTGTTGCAGAACAAAAGAAGGTTACTTATTTTAAACTACATTCAATGTTAACAAGGCAAATTACTTAAAGCAAAACAAGAGAAAAACATTTTATGATTTAAAAAGAGATATGATGGCAGGAAGGCCTCTCCATAGATATAAATAGCAATATGAGCATATAGATATAAAATATATAATTATTCACTTTAGCAAAGGTGATTATTAATAGAATATTTTAAAATTTTAAATGCAACCAATTTTAAAACATATTTATAATATAAAATAAAGATTTTTGCAGCCATCATATTAATTAAGTAGCAGGTCCAGAAGCCCTTCTGCCACTGTTCAAACCACCCCCAACACTGTCCAGCTGTGTACCTAGCTAAGTTGCTTTTCTTCTCTGAGTGTCAATGCTCTCCTGTCTAAGCTGGGAATGATGAGTCCCACTTCACAGTGCTGTTGTAGAGACTGAACTAGCTTGCCATGAAGAATGCAGTGCCCATGTGTAGTGTGAAAGCTTGATGCAAATTTAGCTTTTGCTCTCATCTTTGTATCATAATGGTTCAGAGAGACTCTTGGAGTATGTTTTGACCAGACATATATATCATGTTTTAAAATATTTATTTTTTAATTAATGAAGCTATTAGTAAGAATGACTATCCATACAATTCTCTAGAACTGAATGTGAATATAAAAACTATATTACACACACACACACACACACACACACACACACACACATATATATATATTTGGTTTTTCGAGACAGGGTTTCTCTGTGTAGCTTTTGCACCTTTCCTTGAAGTAACTTGGTAGCCCAGGCTGGCCTCAAACTCACAGAGATCCGCCTGGCTCTGCCTCCCAAGTGCTGGGATTAAAGGCATGTGCCACCACGCCTGGCTTAAAGTTTTTTTGTTTTTATTTTTTTTTAATTTTATTTTATTTTATTTTTTGAGCTGAGGATTGAACCCAGGGACTTGCACTTGCTAGGCAAGCACGCTACCACTGAGCTAAATCTCCAACCCTATACTATATATTTTTAAAAGGCAATTTGAACAGAATTGTCTGGCATGGGTTAACAATGCTGTTCCCAGTATATACAGCTTATTAAATGAAAATCTCAGTATCGGGCACAGGACACCTCCCCATGAGTCAGGTAGCCCTCCGATACTAGTCAGGGAAGCCTCAGAAATACCCAAAACAACATAGGCTACTGTCTGTCCACCATAACTAGATAGTAAGACCCTATTGTGTAAGACACCACTCACTTTGGAAGCAGAACAGAGAAATATATCTCAAATGTGCTAGAAAATTCTTTCAAGTTACCTTACCTAGTTCTAGAAGGTACAATTAAGGCAGTTGTGGGAGAAAAAGCATCAGTGGCCTTATCTAGTTTTGACCAAACATGCTGCTACACTGAGCTACTGGCAAGATGTGCCCACTGGTACAATTGTGGCATGAAAGTTACAGGGAATCATAAGGTCTGCTTCACAGGAGGAACTTCCTATCTGGTGATGTAAACTGGGTCAAAACTGCAGAGATCACAGGCCTTCAAAGGGACCTTCTGTTGTTCTGGAACTGGTCGTGCTGTCAAACTGCATTCCAAACATTAATGTTTATATCCATACACTTTCGCAGCTCTCAACTTTGGTCAAACTCCTTTTTATAGGGGGCAGTGGTTAATGAAGAGGCTCATGACTCTTCAAAGTGCCAAATATAAATAGCTATGATTTTCAGCAGTGAGTCGTCACCTGTATCCAACTCCCCCATCAAGGCTCAGGGAACTTTGTGGAAGAGAGGAAGAAAGAATGTATGTACATTTGGATAGAGTCAGGATCTGTGAAAGCCCAACTTCTTAGACATGGCATTGCTGCATCGACTCCCAGCAGCTGTGATTATCTACACAAAATCAAGCCAATTAAAAGTCCAGCATGGATCAAGGAAGATTCCCAAAGGCCTCATCCCTACTAGAGGAGCTACGAAAAGAGTTGATAGCTGTTGAAGGAGGGAGAGTTACTCAACTTTGGAAATGGGACTACTGGTATGTTACTCAGGTCCCAATGGGTAGCTACACACCTATGTGCATATGGGCAGCAACTAATTAGATTTAGTGAGTTATTAATAATAACAACAAAAGAAAAGGACATGAAGCTAAGAGGAAAATGTGCTGGGAGCACTAAGAGAAGTTAAAGAGAGGTAGTAGTGGATAGATATGATTAATATACATGGTATAAACGTATGGAACTACCAAATAATAAAAAAATAAAGTTATTAGAAAGAGAAGCATTTAAGATAAATGAAAGCTAAAAGTATTCCAATACATCTTTACCTTTTTCATTAAGTAAGTATAAGGGGGGGGGGGGTGTTTGTTTGTTTTTTGTTTTTTGTTTTTTGTCAACAACACAGCCAGGACATCTGTGAAGAGGTAATCTCAATTGAGAAAATGCCTCCATAATATTGGCCAGTAGGCAAGTCTATGGGGGCATTTTCATGATTAATAGGGACGTGGAAGGCCCAGACCACTATGGATGGTGCAACCTCTTGGCAGGTAGTTGTGTAAAAGGCAAGCTAAGTAAGCCATAGGGAGCAAGCCAGTAAGTACAGCCCTTCCTTGTCTGCTTCAGTTCCTGCCTCCAGGATCCTTCCTTGAGTTTCCGATTTTACTAAGTGATGCACTATTACCTGGAACTGTGAGATGAAGTAAATCGCTCTTGTTCAAACTGCTTTTGGTCAGGGTTTACTCATAGTAACAGAAAGCCAACTAGGACAGTAGGTGAAAGGTCAATTCCTCCTTCCTCTGGTGTAAACAGGCTACACATGCATGTAGTTTAGATAGCAAGAATGAAAAACAGAAGGGATCTACTAATTGTTTAAATATGACTAAAAATAATAGACTCTACTGTAGTGGGTAGCCATTCCAGCGTTGGCCTGGAAGTTCCAACCCCCACTGAGGCTTCGGTAATGGTCACGCCTACAAGGTGGGGCTGAGAAAGGACGCTGAAGACCCAGGATCCAAATGAGAGGGAGCTCTTGGTGCCTGGACCCTGGACGCTGGAGGTAGACCAAGCAGAGTTCTCCAGAGAACATCGTCGGACTGCACCATACCTTTCCCAGACCCTGCAACCTATCCCTTCATTTATAAGTTACTCCACAAAATAAACCTCCCTTTTAACTACATGGAGTGGACTAAATAATTTCACTCATAATCTACGATCACCATTACCAATATCCAGACGGCTAACCATGTTCTTTCTTGTGACCTAGGAATCTAAACAATATAATACATATCCCCAAATGGAAGGAGGTATGTTTTTCTTCTCAATAAACCCTTCTGCACCATATTGTGTTTTCTTCTTTATTCTACAAGTCAGTGAATGTCAACTGCAGCCATCAACTTTGCTATCTTTCTCTCCTTTCTATCACTAATGAATATGTGCTAAATATTATAAGCACAAGTACTGCTTCCTGGAGGGAGTGGTAGGTAGGGAAGGGAGAACAAGAATACTGGTACCCATCCTGAAACAACAATGTTCAATTTATTGGACAGATCTCTCAAGCACCATCCAGGTTAAGAATGTGGTAGTTAGAAAAATATAAACAATTTTTAAAATGTCAATCATAGTATAAAATGGTATGTTGTTTCTCCAGAATAGAGGAAGTGATCACTAAAATGAAGAATTACATTTCAAGTATTAATTAACTATAAATAGTATCATGATTTACTAAATAACTAAAAATAATTAAAATTCTTTTGGGTAACTAACAGCCAGTGAACATCTGCTTTGACATTCTGAGTGTTGTCCAATGCATTCAAAACACTGTTTAATAAAAGGAGGAACAAATGATTCACATTGAGTGTATAGGGAGGTGGTATAAGTTGGCTTGAGAGCAAATTTTTCATCTTTTTGTTGGCTTGAAATTCGGCCAAGGTGGAAAGAGCCATTTGTGCAGGCTAGAGACTTGATATTTTGGGATAAAAATAAATTACTTTGGACATCCAATAAAGGCCACAAATTATCAGAATAAGTCAATATTCATAAAGACTGATATTGAAAGTGTATCCTAAGCCACTTCTTTCTTAATAGTAGTAATCTTAATACAATATGATTAAAATAGCAATCATATTAGTCAGCTCTGGCTACTGGAATAAAATTCATGTTAAAGAAACTCTAATTTGAAATTTGAAATTCCAAATGCTGTAAAATCCTAAAAATATGGTGCTCAAAAATTTTGGACCTTGGAGCATTATTAATCTCAGATATTCTAACTTGACATGCTTAACCAGTATAGTTTGTACAAACATTGCAAAATGAAAAAAAAAAAAAAAAAGTTAAGCATTTATTGTGGCCCTAAGCTTTCCAGTACGAGAACGTATTGGTTAGTTATTCAGTAGCTGTGACAAAATACCAGTCCAAAGCAACTTAAGGAAGAAAGGACTGAAGTCATGACAGCAGGAGATTGAAGAAGCTGGTAGAGTTGCATCCTCAGCCAAGAAGCACAGAACAATGAATGCTTGGTTTTGGTTCCCTGTGTCCTTTTTATCAAGCCCAGAAACCACTCCATGGGATGGTACCACTTAAGTTAAGGTGATTCTGTCATTTCATTTAACCTAATCTAGACAAGCCTCACAGGCATGTACAGATGTTAAGTAATCTAGATAATTGCTTGTTATAGAATATTATTTTAAGATGTGTTGCATTTGTTTATGCTGTGGAGTATTTGTTTATATTGCATTTGTTTAACTCTGTGAAGCTGTGTTACTTGCCTGTCTAAAATACCTTATAGTCTAATAAAGAGCTGAACAGCCAATAGCAAGGCAGAAGAAAGAATAGGCGGGGCTGTCAGGCAGAGAATAAATAGAAGGAGAAATCTGGAAACAAGAAAGAAAAAAGAGCAAGAGAACAAGGAGAGGAGGATTCTAGGGGCCAGCCACAAAGCCACATAGCCAGCCATGAAGTAAGAGTGAAAGTAAGATTTACAGAAGTAAGAGAAAAGGTAAAAGCCCAGAGGCAAAAGGTAGAGTTAAGAAAAGCTGGCAAGAAATAAGCCAAGCTAAGGCCAGGCATTTATAATTAAGAATAAGCCTCTGTGTGTGGTTTATTTGGAAGCTGGGTGGCAGGACCAACAAAAGAGCAAAAACAAACAATTGCTCACATGCATGTCAGGAGACTTGTGGCTTACTCTAGGTCAAGCTGACAACCAAGACAACCATGACAGGGATGTTCAACTTGAATAAACCAAAACTAGACTTGATTACAAACCAAAACCACTTATTTTCTCAAACTTCTGGTGTCTGGGAGTCCAAACTCAGTGGTGCAGACTTTATGAGGGTCCCCTGGCTTCTAGATAGCTGTTATTGTCTGTGTCTTCACATGGCATGGAGAGAACAGAGCAGGTTTTATCGTATCTTTTCTTATGAAGTCTCTAATCTCACCATGAAGGCTCCAGCTTCATGACTTCCTCTTACTATAATTACCTCCCACAATACCATCTCTAAATTCCATTAAATTGAGGGCTCATTCCTTAACAGTAATTTGGGGGAAGGATAGACAAGATTGAATCTATAGCAGCAAATGACATTGAACTTCTATAGAAAGTGGCTCCAAACCCTTGGCAATTCATGGAGATTGATTATCAACATAAATTTTTGTTCATAAAACATGATATAATGAAAGAACAAGCTGCAAAATATATCGCATTAGCAGGACCTAAGTATCCTCCTGAGAATACCCAAGGAGGAACAGTTTCCTTCTTATTTTTCTATATAGGAAAGTTATGAGATTAGCAATGTTCATAATGATCCACCATGCCTTTTTTTTTTTAACATGGTCATCTTATTGCATGGGCTATATATTTCAAAATGACAGAAAAATAGTCACACTGTTGATTTAAAACACAACACACACACACACACACACACACACACACACACACAAATACAAAAATTACCCTTCTGAGAAACAATAACAATTTGTTATTGAAGATATGAAGGTATATTTTCCCCACCTGTGCTCCATTTTTTTTTTTACAGGCCAAATCTAGCAGGAATCTCTAATTATCATACCAGTGGGATGGCTTAACAAGGGTGTCACTGGCTCAAAAATGCAATTTGATTCCCAGCATGACTGCAAGAATGGCAATTTACAACCTCCAACCAGTATGTATGAATATTAAGATTTTGATAATTTACACAATAGAGAGCTTATTGCTCTTGGACTAGTTGGAACAACAGAAAAAGATCTTTTGAGGACCCCTACATTAATAATATATTTATTACCTAGTGCTAGAGGTTTCAAGTCCAAAAATCATAGTAGTCCACTTATTTCAGTGTATCCAAGATACTATAACTTCTCTCTTCATGCTAGAATGATATTTTACTTAAGTAAATAGTCTGAATTAAAAAAAAAAAAGTCAAGCCATTAGGCAAATGCCCAAATTACAAATGGTATTGTTTTATATTTTTTTAAATTTCATAGACATAATGACTTCAAAAAAACCCACAAAACAATCCCTTCTATTTGAAATTTAAGGACAAGCAAAATTAATCTATAGTGAGATGTCAGACGTAATTATTAAAAGCTGAAAATTGAAACTTGGGTATTGGTTAAAAGAATTTTGAATTTTGGAACATTTGAATTTCAGATTTTCAAATTAAGAATACTTAACTAGCAAAGTCTATGCAGATATTTTAAAAGCCAAAATACTTCAAAATTTGAAGCCTTACAATCTCAAACATAAGGCATTAGCAATCAGTATTATATGAACCAGGTTTTGTGAGTTAGAAATATTCTACATCATGCTAAGAGGTGGTGGCGCACACCTTTAATCCCAGAGCTCAGGAGGCAGAGGCAGATGGATCTCTATAAGTTCGAAGCCAGCCTGGTCTATAGAGTGAGTTCGGGGTAGCCAGAGCTACATAGAGAAACCCTGTCTCAAAAAAAGAAAGAATAAGAATGAGAATGAGAAGGAGGGAGAGGAGGAGGGAGAGGAGGAGGAAGAGGAGGAGGAAGAGGAGGAGGAGGAGGAGAAGGAGGGAGAGGAGGAGGAAGAGGAGGAGGAGGAGGGAGAGGAGGAGGAGGAGGAGGAGGAGAAGGAGGGAGAGGAGGAGGAGGAGGAGGAGGAAGAGGAGGAGGAAGAGGAGGAGGAGGAGGAAGAGGAGGAAGAAGAAGAAGAAATATTCTACATTTTTATGTAGATAAGTGAGAATATGAGTATATGCATACAGAAAAAAATCTTTATCTCTACATACAAGACTCACAAATTTCACTATTTGTGTTTCAATAAAAATGAAAAAAAAACAGACCCATAATGTTAAGTAACTTTCTAATAAAAATAAAGGATAGATCAAAGATATTAGATAAGTATCTAGTAACTGCCTAATAACCATCTTAGATAAGTTTCTAACAACACAACTGTCATCATCTTTTATAAAACAAAACTTTCAGTGGTAACTATACTTGAGTAAGTACCAAGGGTTTACACGCTTGGGTTTTAAAAGCCATCTCCTTGTGTAATACGTTGTTACATATTTTGTATCTAGGGTGACTACAACTCCTAATCCTCCTACCAAGATTCCAACCTAAGCCAGCTATTGATAAAACAATTGCTGTTCCTAGGAAGAGTTTTGTTTGTTCTCTTTGCTTATCAGCTTAATACATACAAGAATATACACTTGAAAAGGATCAGGTTCTGCAAACAGGACTAGATGATTATGGAGTGGGCATCTTCATAATTGTGTTTTGCTCTTTTCCCCAGTTGTTTCTCAAGGTCTGTGAAAAAAACTGAACCATAAAGCTTAACCTGACAGGAAGGTATTAGTCTACAACATTAAACCACAAAGATAGGAGAGACTGTTATTTATGAAGAAACACTGTTCCCTATTATCCTTTAGAGATTTTACAAAATGACTAAATATTGACACATTTCCAAGTACCTATCCCCCACTTCTTGACTTGCAGGCAGGAGTGTTTTTGCTGTTGGTAATTTGTCAAGATCAGGTGAACAAAAGTCTTATAGAGAAGAGACTCTCATTCCTACATGGGCTCTTCAACCTTCAGTGATTAATAATGCATGGCTCTTTCTTAGTTCACCACATGGGGCATCACTCAGAGGGCACCATTCTTATTAAGAGACCTTAAATACCAACACGAACAAACAAACACAAGCCAAATAAGTGGTCTCCTGTGAATCTGGTCATTTATTGCCCATCACACAGCTTCACAATGGTTAGCCATTAAGAAACACTCACCATTCTATGCCAAGGCAAATACTGCCAGTTTAGCTGAGCCTATCCATTTTCAGAATTGCATCTATCACATTAATACAGAAATTTTCTTTAACATTATTTGGATCTGTTGTGTATTGAAACTGCAGATGTCAGTGAGTGCTGCTGATTGAGCTAATTCCTCAAACTTGCCTTTCTAACAGGACGATGGCACCTACTCTCAGGACAATGTGTCCTCTGCAAGGAGACACAGAACAGATCCAAATACCTTTATGACTAGAGCAAACACGTCTTCAGGAAATGCGTATCATGTTTGATGAGTATCCCCAAGAAGTAAAGAGAGAACCACTAAGTGAAATTCAGGAGAGAACAATGAATTTCATCTTAAATACTAGGATCATAAGCTCAGAGCCTACAGGACAAGTCCAGCAAGAGAGAGATGCAGTAATACAGATTTTATGGCCTGTGACCACCTGTCCTGTTTACGGAAAAGTTTAATAGCAAGGCAAAACCAAACCAAAGCAAAATATTCTTAAGTCAAAAAACACACAAATTGGGTAACCAACTTCAGAACCATATATATCAGAAGTCTTTATTCTAAGGACAAAAAGACTCAGAATAGGAATACATCCCCTAAGTCAAAGATACTCCATTTATTTTATATATATATATATATATATACATATATATAATTACTTTGACCTTTTTTAGAATATAACTCAAAGTTTCAAGTGAATTCTGAATTTTCCGAAAAATCAGTAAAAACTACTTGTCTCAACTAAAATAATACTCACTTGGAAGGTGGTAGAATTTTTTTTAATATTTAGGTTTTTTTTAGGGATTTCATACATGTAGAAAAACAACTCCAATTTTTTGAGTACTATGATGCCCTCTTCAGCACTCAGTATACATTAACCCTTTCATGATGCTTCCACACTCTGTGGAATAGGTTCTTTCCCCACCTCCCTGTTCAGAAAGGAACTCAAGCAAGCACAGAATGGTTAAGCAGTTTGCTCATGATATGCAGCCTGAATAAAGCAGCTGCTCCTCAAGCCCCGCGACCTAATAGCAGAGCCGCTGCTCTGGTGTTCTGATTCTCACTGTCTACTGTACATGAGTGCTATTCATGGGCCCCACAGGTCAGCAGTATCATGGAAAAGGAGTAGTTTTTATTTATCAGTGGCATTGAGTCATTTTGGAGAGGATATATTTTTTCCCATGAAAAAATAAAAAGCAAAACAGAGATTCATCACCTATATCACTACCTCACATACCAGGCAAGGCCAGAGAAAGAATAAACCTGGACACCAGCAAAACACAAGTGAAGTCTGAATTGGTTATGGACTCTCCTTTTGTTGTTAGTAGCCTGTGCTCCTTCCAAATAGCTGCATGTGACAAAGAATATGAAAAGCATACTTGAGTCTGTAGAAATGTTTAGGGATTGTCCCTTTGCTAGTTGAAAGACATGAGTAAGAGCTATTAATTTGGCATGTTGGTTTGTGGTTTGGGCTGGCAGAGCCTGTGCTTCAACCACTATGGTGTCTGAAACAATAGCATACATATCCTGCCTGTATACTCACTCCTTTGTGTAGGAAGGAGCTGCCATCTGTGTACCATGTATCGGTGTCCTGAGGTAGTACTCCCTCATGCACATGTAGTATAAGGCAATAACTCTTTTAGGGTCTCAATGCAAGAGTAAGAGGGGGAGTATTCTGGGATTGGGAAAGGGAGATTTGAAATGTTAAGAGGTAGACATAGCAAAAAGGTAAGTATTGTGTCCTCTACCAATGTTACCTAAACCCAGGAGGGGAGTAGTGTTTGGAGACCCTCGTATGTTAGAAGGTGGGACATGCAATAGGAAGACAGTAATAAGTGACCCAAAGGTTAACTTCTTTGACTCGCATGTAAGAATTTCAGCTATGGCCAGAGCTTGCAGACAAGGGGCCCAGCTTTGGAAACTGTGGTCTAATTTTTTCAGTAAGTATGCAATGGATGTAAAGGAAGGTTCCAGTAGTTGACCTAGGATCCTAGAGCAGATCCCTTCTTTTCAGTAACATAAGAGAAAAGGCGAGTCAAGTCCGACGTTGTAGGGCCAGAGCCTGGAAGAGGGCCTGGTGAAGTTTAAGAAATGGCTTGGTACTTGGTGCAAGAAAAGGTTTGTGTGAGAAGCCAAGGGTCACCTCATATACAAGGTGAGCAATAAGAGAGAAAGAAAGAATCCAAAAGCTTAAGAAGCCAGGCATCCCTAGGAAGGATAGAATTTTGTCCTTGGGGGTAGGAACTGTGAGTGACTGGATTAAATGTTTTCTATATAGGGTAATGGTCTTACTCGTTGGAGTACTAGCTAATCCCAGATATGTAACCTGAGGAATATGTAACCAGATACGTATCCCTGGCCCGACAGAAAGTTTAATTAGGTAGTGGTGTCTTCCTGGCTAATTTTCAGAGACAGACTGTAAAGAAGAAGATCATCTGTGTATTGCATAAGCTTGGGTTTAGGAAGAGACAAAGAGAAAAAGTCAGAGGCCAGAGCCTGACCAAATAAATGCAGGCTGTCCCAGAATCCCTGGGGTAGGAGAATCCAAGTGAGTTGGGTAGAAAGGTGAGTGTCTGGGTCAGTCTAAATACGGACAAAGATATTTTGTGAGTGGAGGTCCAGATGAATAGAAAAGAAGGCATCCTTGAGATCTAGGACAGAGAAATGGGAGGCTCTAAGGGACAGTAGAAAGGAGAATATAGGGGTTTGGTACTACAGGGTGAAAGGGAATCACTACTGAGTTCATAAGTCAGAGATCCTGAACCAAGTAGTAGGTTCCATTGTTGTTGTGTTTTTTTTTTAACTGTGAGTATGGGGTGATAAAGGGGAAAGAAGTAGGGTACAGAGGATTCTTTCTTAAGAGGTCAGAGATGAGAGGCTTGAGTCCCTGAGGCTTTGTAGAGGAAGTGAGTATTGAACCTGGTTGTATGTGGGGTTTTGTAGCTGAATGATGAGTGGGGGTAATGTTTGGCTACAGAGGGGTTCTGGGTATCCCATACCTGGGGACCTAGCTGAGAGGCCTGTAAGAGAAAGGTGTGTCAGACTGTGTGATTTGGAAGGAGAAGGGGAGTGGTGGGCAAGCCTGAGGTCAAGTGGATGGGGGAGCAAAAGGTATAGAGGCTCCCACTTTGGCTCAGAGGACCTCTCCCAGCAAAGGGATAGGACAGGTTGGTACCATTAGGAAGGAATGGATAAGGGGATACCACTAAAGATACAGCTAAGTGGTGGAGTTTAGTGAGCCTGGTAAGGCTATCCCCCTGCTCTGACAATAGAGAGGAGAGGTGGGTCCCCACAACTTTGTCAGGACTAAAAAAGTGTCCCTAGTGTCCAGAAAGGAGCCCTGATACTGTGATGACTACCCAAGGCTCCCTGTCAGAGATGGAAGTGGTCACGCCAAGAGAGCCCAGACCCCCTCAGTTGTCCATGGCCAGACCAAGGAAGTCAGCTGATGGGAGAGCTGGGCTTGATAACCCCATGTCGTGAGGGACACGAGAGCAGTCAACACCCCAGTGCTCTTCTTGATGGCACCTTGAACATGGTCCAGGTGGCTTAAAGGGATCAGACAGGCCCAGGCCCAGGATCCTCCTGACTGCATTTGAAACAGGGGTGTGGAGGTTCTCAGGGCTTTTGGAGCCGGAAAGCCTGGGCTTCTGCTTTGGCTGGCTGAGAGGCCTTAGCTATCATCGAGTATTTTGGGTTTGGGGCTTTTTCATCTCTTACATACCTTGAAGGCCACAGTTAAATACTTCTTTCTGTGGAGTCAGGAGTCCCCTCTCTGAATATTTAAGCTTGGCTCTAACATCAGGGAAACTCTGAGAGAAGAAGTAGGTCATAAGGAGCAGCTTTCCATCTAGGGTCTCAGGATCCAGACTGCTATATTGTGAGAGGGCCTTTGTAAGGCAGGCTAGGAATGGAGAGATCAGTGTTTGTGTTTTTCCTGGATGAACTCTTAGAATATTTTATAATTTATCACTTTAAGGGTAGCCTTGTGGAGACTGACCAGGAGGCAAGTTATAAATCAATTCTTAGCTAGGATGCCCCCTGGAGTAATTTAATCCTTTAGCCCCAACTGGGTACAGGTGTCCTCAGTTAGATGGAGTTCATCTGCATGGGCCCTAGCTTGATCCCAAATTTGCCTGCACTCCTCCAAGAGAAGATTATTGGGGAGAATCACATAAACATCATGGAAAGTAAGGATATAAGATTGGGTATTATACTAGAATTCTTTAATAAAAGTGGAAGAATTGGCACTTTAGGACCCCAGTCTTATTCTATTTGAGATAGTTCAGTTAAAGAGAAGGGGATGTATACCCTGACTAAGTCATCACCCTGGCAACCTCCCACAAAGGGAGAACTGGGGCCACTTCAGGCCAGGCAGGGGGAGGGAAAATGAGTCAGAAAAGGGGTCCCATGGTGGAGCAGGAGCAAGTAGCAGGAGGATTAGTGGCTGCAGGTGGACTGAAAGTAGACACCAGTGAGAACTGACTCCAGCTGTTGGTGAGGAGAGAGAAAGGGTGACTGGAGGAGCCAGAAGAGGAGAAGGAGTTGTGGGTTTTGATCGATAGCAGGAAGGCTCATTAGCTGGGTTGAAAGTAGGGGAAGAATCATCTTCTAATGACTTCATAGCTATAAGGAGCTGAGTATGGGAACAGGAAGTACAAAGAGAATGCCTGGAGCAGAGGAAAGAGAATTTTGGACATAGAGAATCTCTTTCCATTTCTACAATTACTCACAGTCTTTGTAAAGGTCCCGAATAGTATTGGGATCCAGGGTGCCATTACACAGCCATTTGAATTGATTATCTAAGGAGTAATGAGGCGAAATTTGATTGCAAAGGCGAACAGGTTTAGGGCCTTTCAGGTAAGTTGCCTTGTGTAGAGGCTGGATATTTCCTAAGAGGCATCCCAAGGGGAAATGGGAAGGTATTGAAAACACTGTTCCCATGGATGAGAGAAGGAAAATGTCACTGCAGCCTGTAGTCACAGGAGTCCCTAGTATTCAGGGAGGACTGAATGAGGACCAAGACATTTTAGTGGTCTTCCACACTCAATGGAGGTCAGGGGCTCAGCCTGGCTAAGCCAGAGAAAGACTCAGTGCCTGGTACCAAGGCTTTCATAGAGACCAGAAGGTGAGAACAAAAACTGAGTCTAAGAAGGAGGTCTCATCCACAGGAAAAGGGTCAGGAATGGGGTCTCGAAACCCACAAGGGCCTAGAGGAGCTATGGAATTCCAGGCAGCTCTGAAGGAAAAATGGGATAAGTGGACAGGAAGGGGTGCAATAGTCCACTTGGCCCTAAGGAAACTTCAAGATTGCAGCCCCAAGGGGGATGGGTTGGGGTGAGGAGAAGAGGGCCAGCCATAGCTTTAAATACTGTGGTTGGGGGTACCTCTGCCTCCAAGAGTACCAGAGGGGTACTGGAAATGCAATGGTCACTTCCTCCAACTCAGGGAAATGCTTACACTAACCAAAGGGGAAACTGACCCAATTGCTGCTAGTGGTTGGGGTGCTGAGCAATCAGTGAGCTGGAGGTTGAGTCTGGTGAAGATGGACTGGAGATGAGGGATGTGGGGGGGGGGGGGTCCCAGTGTGGCTCAGACCACCAGGGGGAGCACAGGTACTAGAGGAGCCTGTCCACAGCCCGGAACAAAATACAAGCTTTGCAGCTCTGAAGGGAAAGGTTTCCCCAGTAGAAGTGTTATTTCTCCAGTAAAGGTATTACAGCTCTGCTCAGGTGAAAGTTGTTACAGCTGGGCTCCACTAATGGAATGTTTCCCCAGCCAAAATTGTTACAGCTTTGCTCTGACCAAAGTGTTACAGTTCGGCTCTGGCGAAAGTGTCATACTGCACAACAAACCTCATACAAGAGATTTACTGGAAGGAAAAAACCCAGGAGGGGGGCTACCTCTGCTTGGGTGAGAAGCAGCAGTGAACTGAACACAATGCAGGGCTTATATAGATTTCTTTGGGGAATGCTTTCTGGGGTGGCCTGGGATTGGTGGATTTTCATGGCCTGATCTTAGGGCAAACGTAGAGATTGGTGGGATTCTGTGGTCTGATCTTTAGGTAAGCTCATGGATTGGTGGGATTTTGTGCTCAGGGACTGGTGTAGTTCTATGGTCAGACTTTAGAGCAAGGTCAAGAATTGGTGGGATTTCAAGTCCTTGGTCCTGGGCTCAGGGTCAAGTCAGGGGCAGGGTGTCTTTTCCCTGGCCCTTTTACCCTACAATAATCCCATGACCTTCCTACTCATTACTCAAAATAGGTATCTTCAGAATCTCTGATTCCTTTAAAATTCTGTCAAATAAGGAGTTTACTTTTATTTACTCTTTTATTATGGAATGAGGATAAAAATTAAAAGATCTTTGAAAAACATTGGATTGTTCTCTACTAACAATTTCAAATAATAAATGCAACTAAATTCTATGACTACAGAAAATAGCTCTTTGGAGAACTCAGTCTTGGCACTAAATGCATGTATGTCTCAAACTACCATTTATAGCTTTGTTCATGAAGAGGATGATGATATACAAAATGAATCTTTCGTTAGCAATATCATAAACATTTATTATTTCTTATTATGTGCTCTCAAAATATGAACTTTACCTAAATGAAAGTGAATAGTTTTATACTCCATATATAATATCACACTATAAATAACCTTTTCACAAGTACATGAAAAGCTTTTTTGAACAAATGTCCTTATTATATCTAAATTTATAGCTGGAAATGTAAAGCCAGAGAATTCTCAACAGACAATTGGAAAACTATTCTTTCCCAATTTAGACTTACTTTTGAAAACATAGCAAGAAACTGAGATTGTCTAGACCTGTCATCTTCCTCAAGAATGACAGAACCAAGGAGCTAGTGACAGTTAAGCCTCTCCCCACTGTGCGCCTCCCTGCAATTCTGCTCCAGTCAGCCCGTATGCAAATCTCACCTGCAACCAAGGAAGTCACACCCACAAATATCAGTGCCCATGTGAGATGAGGGAACATTTCCAATATGACTTACCACCTACAGCCAGGAGTAGCTAAAGAAACCAAGAGCACACTTATGTAAGGAGTAGGCTCACTGTCCTGTGGCCCCCAATAAAAATTTAAAACAAATCATAACCAAATGTTTTAGCTGGAAAAAAAAATTTTTTTACTTACTTTTTTTTTTTTTGGTTTTTCGAGACAGGGTTTCTCCGTGTAGCTTTTTGCACCTTTGCTGGGACTCACTTGATAGTCCAGGCTGACCTTGAACTCACAGAGATCCACCTGCCTCTGCCTCCTGAGTATTGGGATTAAAGACATGCGCCACCACCACCACCCAGCTCTGAAAATATTTTTTTAGTTAATTAAAAATATGATACCTTCTCATAATAGAAACATGTAGGTACAAGTCACACTACTTAATAAATTAGTTTTTTTAAAGTATCAACTTTTATATAACTTCAAGGACATGTTTCAGGGAAAGAAAAGTTGCCTTAGGACAGCAAAATAAATAGTCAATGTGGTTAAACGCGTCCATTATTTTATGTTTCACCTATCACCTCACTAATATGCCAAGACAAAAGAAGTCTGGATAACAGTGGAGGGATCCAAGTGTGCTTTATCAAAACAATCTGAGAAGTCGTGCTTTAAAAAAAAAATTGAAAATATCTTTGTTATTACAGTATTATTATATTATTTCTCAAGTTCAGTTTAGCACACATAACTTTGTTTGGGGGGAGGGGGGAGGAGAACAGTAGAGTTGGTTTTAGACAGAGTCCCACAAAGTCCGGGTTAGCCTTGAACTCCTTATAATGGTACCTCCACCTTTTGGGTGCTGGGATTATAGGTGTGAGCCACCATGCCCAACCCCATACATCTTTATTAAACATTAACTGTTGGGAACATAGCAACAGTTGAACACACAGACCTCCAGAGAAACCAGGAATGTTAAGCATACAGGATTGTCTTTCCAATGTGAAAGATAAAAAACCTGTTCTTACATCCAGAAAGCTGAGAATTGGCAATGATTAACTGCTTGTGATCTGTGTTATCTTTTGAGCCAGGTAATATCAAGCTCTTACAACCAAGACAGGAGATGGCTAGTAATCTAAATGACCTTGACAGCCAGAGGCTCCCCCAAACTCCCACAACCAGGACCAGAGGTGGCTAATAGCCCAAATGACCTCTACACTATCTGTATAACCAAAACCAGGCCAGACCCTTAGGCCCTTAAGCTAGGACAGGTAGCCTATCTCTAGAACCCATCTTCTTGGAAGAAATGACATGTACTCTGAGTTGAGTTTCAATGTAACTATGCTGCCTTATGCAATGGGGACTGTATTACACAAGGAAACTTTTTTCCAAACTATACTGGACTTAAATACATTGGGGATAATCTGCCTGTTATTAGAATACCCGCAGTCTGATCCAGGTTGACAAAGTCAATCTGCAGCAGGTTTTCATTCTTATCTCTTTTTAGGGTTCCCTTCCCTATATGACACCTGAAGGGACCCCGCAATTAACATTTTGGGAACTAGTGTTTCACAAATAATATTTGTTGAAATGTATTTGGTGTCTCCCAATTAAAGAAATGTTTCTTTATACGTTGTCTTACTTTCTACCAAAACAAGTATTTTGGGTGCAAAAAGCTTGTCAAATAAATGATCCATAAAAAATAAAATTCAACACTCTATAAGAGAAATATAAAGAAAAGTACCCAGTCTCACTGAAGCAGCCTGGAAAGCTTCGGGTACTCTGGTCAGGAAACAAGAAATCTTTTTTGCTTTTTATCTGGAGATAGAGAGTCTCATTTTATAGCTCTGACTGGCCTGAAGTTTGTTAGGTAGAGCAGGCTTGTGGTGGTACATTATTTGTGCTGAAATATGGTGATATTTTATTTGTTGTTAATAAATAAAATTTGCCTGGAGATCAGAAGAAATAGCAAGCCATTTTAAGTAAACGCAAAAATCAGGCAGTGGTAGCACATGCCCTTAATCCTATCATTTAGCAGGCAAGGTCTCTGTGTGTTCAAGGCCACACTAGGGAACAGAGCCAAGGGTGGTGACACACAGCTCTAATCCTAGTACCAACCATAGAGACCTGGAGGTCTGTACAGACAGGCAGTGACGAGTGAGGTAGCTGGGCTAAGAGCCAATGAGAGGGCAGAAGAGCATGGCCTGGGTAGACAGGAAGTCGTGGCATTCAGAAGCAGCAGAGCTGGTGAGGTAAGGTTGGCTGGTGGCTATCCTATTTTCCTGATCTCTAAGACTTTCACCCTTTTATTTGGCTTTGTTTTTTTGTTTTTGTTTTTGTTTTGTTTTGTTTATTTAATAAGATCATTTAGAAATTCGTCTACACAGGCTGACCTCAAGATCACAGAAATTATCTTGCCCCTGCTTCCTGAGTACTTGGATTAAAGGCATGTGCCACCGGGTCTGGCTGAAATCATTCATGCAAATACCCGGGACTATTAAATTTTTACTTTTGCTTGAATCTCTCCTTTGTAGGCTCATGAGTAAATAAATAGCAACATTTTCATGAAAGGCTATGTTTTTATATAGGCAGATTTAAGACATAGTCACTATTGCTTTATTTCCAAGACCTTCATCCATACAGCCCAAGATATCGGATTTTTTTCCCTGTGCATCAAAATAAAATTGTGGTTTCTGACATTTAAGCCTATTATAGGTGCCACCTCAAAATGGTCAATGCAATATGTACTTTTAATTTGTTGATGATGACTATTCTCTGGCTAAGTGATTGGGGTATCTCACAGACTTAACCTTGTGCAATTTAAATGCCTACAAAGCTTTGCATCAAGAGGAAATCTTACCTTTCTTTCTAATCCTATCTATCACCTTACAATATTTGCCACTAATGTAGAAGCATTCTCATGGAGGAGGATGGTGATCTACCCAAACACTCATTATAAATGTGGGACAATTACAGCAACATACTGCCATCTCTACTTTTGACCCCAAAGAAATGGTTTCCTCCATTTTTAATTTGAGTAATCTACATGTAGATCTAGCTCTAACAGACACATGAGGGTACTGACATTATCAAGGCTCATTCTTCTAGCACCAAAATATAAAATACTAATCATTTTTGCTTTCAATAAACTTTGGTTATTAACACACAGATCTTGTAAAATATTCAAATTCACTATTTTGAATCTCTGATGTAACTCTTACATAGTAAGTCTTTAATTACAGTCTCCCTTGAAGAACTACCTGAAGGGATACATAGTGAGTGAGTCATTCAAACAAGAGGCAAAGTATGAAGAAATCAGTTAACACAACTTGCATATGAACTTTAACTGTACACTATGTGAATATAAAGTTTGTGCAGCTCCAGAGATAAAGTTTGGAACAATTTGGTATTTTAGACACAGAGAAAGTACAGACTGGTAGTAGTCTTGCTGTTGATAGCTATAATCAGTAGCTTCATCACATCATTTCTCTTATCTCCATTCTACACTAAGAGGTGGTAGTCATATAAATCCAGAAAAAAAAAAAAATAAGAGTCTTTAAAACAGAACTAAATATAAGGAACAAGTGCACACAGTGTGGGTATTTTATGGTTGTTGTTAAGGCAGCCTATTTGCACAGACACTCCTAATGTACTATGGAAAATAAGCAGACAAGTTCCTCAGATCAGACAGACTCCTCCAATTTACTCAAAATTAAAATAAGTCACTCTCAAAGAGACATAAAAGTCCTAAAAAGTAGTTACCTATGACTAAACAAAGAATAGTTAATGCACTTGAAAACTGTACAAAAATCAAGTTAAATTTTAATTTCTGTATGTCAAAATCAGTAACTGATATGGAATTACATAGGTCTTAAATTTCACTTAATGGTACATTTCAAAACTATAAATGGGGTTGGCGATTTAGCTCAATGGTAGAGTGCTTGCCTAGCTAGCGCAAGGCCCTGGATTCGATCCTCAGCTCAAAAAACAAAAACAAAAAAATTATAAATGTAGATTTTATGGTCAATACTTTAAATTTTCTAAGAGTTACAGAGTAGTTTTCATGTTGACTTATTAAGGGTGAATTTTTAGTTCTACAGAAATTGTCCTTGATTTAATTTCCTATGTCAGGTCTATATTCATATTTATAGCTAGCAAAATTTAGCACCACTATAATTGCATGAATAAAGCTATGGTTGAGTTTCTCAGTAGGCTTTTCATCTTTGAAGCTTTGAAGTCAAATCCTCATAAACATCAATATGTTCCTATCATGTCCACACCTGTCATCTGCACCACAAGTCAGTGTAATCTACGGATAAAAATGAAAAGAAATTGAACATATTTTATGGCTGTTCTGCTTGAGGGAATAAGAATAAAGTAAATCAATATTTCTTGTCATTTCCTGAAAGTACTGTATTCTCCAGCACATTTAGCTAGTGTTTGCCCATTTAAGCAAGGACAAAAACATAAGAAGAAAGATTTTAATGCAGAAAATTTGTGCATCAATATTTCTGGGTCACAAAAATTGAAGTTGTATCAAGCATTATTTCAAAATCTAAGTTAAATACACTCTCAATGTTGATTGCTCTCAGCACTAGAAACTACTACTAAGAAAACTCAAAATATCCAAAAATGAAGTCAAATTTAACATCCTATCATCCCCATTGAAATACTGCTAAATTAATACCACATTTAAAAATGTCAAGATTTAACTTTCTTTGCAAAATCATAACTGTAAAAATGTCTAATATCTTTACTTATGCAACATATATTTCTCATTCATTCTCTGCTCCCAGTTCAATAAAAACTTCTCTTGGGAACTTTTATCTTTTATTAAATTTGTTTTTGACAATTCCATGTGTATTTGCATATATATTTATTTACATATATATATGTGTGTATACACAACACACATGTATGGTACATTATGATTACTATCACCATCACCAACTTATCTCCTCCCATTCCTAATGTCCCTCCTTCCTACAAGTCTCTTTCCCACATTCATGTCTTGTTGTTTTGTTTTGTGATACGATGAGTTTAACCAGGGTCATCTAAGTGTTCTTGGGTTTGCCATTAGTCTCTGGAGCACCTGTAGATGCTAGGATACTAGAAAAGGATCTTTGGAGTGCAGATCAAGTTGGTAGACACCGGAACATAAGTGACACAAAAACAAAAAGGGTGAACACCTGAGGAGTAGAGTTTAAGAGGGAACAGGGTGAGGCACATGAAGGAGCTGAGGATGAAGGGAGGGTTATCCAAAATGAGAAGTATGTGAAAACCTAGTACTCTGTAAGCCAACTAGAAACAATGAGCATTAGAGATTGTAGCCCTCAAGGCTGAATAATGCTAAACCAAAGGATTAATAAACAAAAATTCTACTGTAGGCATGATATCTGCTGATGAGTTATTGGTCAGAAAGTCCCCCCAAAGCTACCAAAACAACACAGGATCTTGCCATTCTTCTTGGATGCTCATCAGAACTAGTTGATTAAGACCCTATTGCTGTTCAGAAAGCCTGGAAATATCTAGCTTCCCTGCCTGAAACTTGCAGTCAGCTCATCCAGACCCTTGAGAACACAGGCCAGAAGGTACAATGAAGGCTGCTAGAGGATAAAATGTATCAACGCTCTTACCCAGATGGGAACTCTAAAAACTATAATACCAACCTTCCAGGCAAGATAGGTGCCCACTGTTACAACTCAGGTATGATTATTATAGGAGCTACCAAGCATTTTATGGTTGATTGGCTTTGAGACCCATTCTAAAGAAGGAATTCATGTCTGGTATAGCATTTCACTTGAAAATAAATGGCTGAATAGGTCTTGGGCCACAGCAGAGAATTTAGTACTATTGTTAAGATAAATTGACACAGTGCCCATCTTCTCTCTAAATACTTAATTCTTAGAAATAGAATACCTTATATGTCACTCCTAAATAAGCTATTTGGAACTTCTAGAATAGATACTATTACCAAAAATGATTCTTGACCAGAGTGATAACTCATAAACATCAGAACTGGTGATGCAGTTCATATGTACAATAGCACTTCAGCAATTTTAAAGAGTTTTTCTTTGTCCATTAAAATAATTTTAATAATCATTTTGAAAATATTATTAAATTGCTGCCAAGAACAGCTCATGTAAGTAAGGTCTGGACCAACTAGATAGAACTACTGTAAAATAAACTAGTTTTACCCATCTATATTTTTGGATTGTATCAGGTAATGTAAGTCAGCACATACACAGTGACTGCTGGGTGCCCACTGCATTTATGGTAGTGAAAAAAAGCAAGGAAGAAAACATTAAGGATGAATAAAAAGTCATCTTCTTAGATCCTATTCTTGCCTTTTAATAATTTTATTGGACAGAATAAAAGTAAATCTATAATCATACTAACATATAGAGGAAAGAAATGGGCCGCAAACCCTACCATCATAATATAGCAGGAGTCTAAGATTGGAGAATGAAATCATGTCCATCCAGACATCAGGCTGAAACACTGAATCAGACACATCTAGTAATATATGCAATATGAACAGTATGGAAAATTCACTTATGACCACTAAGAAGTGAAGATTACTATAAGAACAGAAAATTAAGAATAAAGGCTTTAGCATATGATCTACTGTTCGTTCACTGTTCTTCACATCTTATATTCAAACATACTATAAGAAACCAAAGGTGTTTCAAGAGCAAAATGACCCCAATGGTTTAAGTATGATTTACTGAAAGAACAATGAAGCTATGAAAAAGAAGTTTTAAAAAATCATCTTTGAAAGAAGAAAGAAAAGGAAGAGTGTTGGAACATATTCAGTTTGCATGGGCAGCAGGACAGGCCCTCTGGGACCCATCATTTCTAGTACAGCAGAGGTGAAATGGAAGAGACCTTTGTAAGGCTAACCCTTGGGCACTTACACTGCAGCTACACCAAATCCTAGTTTGGTTGTCATCATAGAGACTCTAAGATCTAACTTAAATTTACAAAATCAAGACTATGACATCAAACTACAGGAATATATTTTGAGAATTAAAATAAAATTCTCATAATTCTTTCAAAATCACCAAATACATAGTATTAAATATTAACATCTTTTCCACTTGTTTTTTGTCCACTGGGTCCTTCTGAATTGCAAATTTAATACCTTTTGATGCTCTCCTTGAGTGACCCTTTCTAGCCAGTGTTTAACGTCTGGTGCTTATACTAATCACTCATGCATCATTTCTAGTCTTCCCATCTTTTCTCAATTCAAAAAAATGCTAGACAGCCTTCACAGTCTCTTTCAAGGCTCCTCCTTCTAATGAGTTAGCCATTGTTCTAATCACTACTGAGTTTTCCTTTGTTAGGTGCCCCATAAAACATTTTTTTTAACTACTTTGTGTCTGTTTCCTTTCCTCAAACTGTAAATTCCAAGGGAACAATATCTGTATCTAAAAGTTCCTTTTGTTTGGAAAGGCCTCTCTGGTTATTCCCAAAGATCACAAAACCTGCTGAATAAAGGAATTGGAATGCTGAACATTAATATCTAAAAACTAATATTAATTTGGATATGTCAAAGCTAAACTTATAAAGTGAAAATACAGACAATAAAAAAGTAATTTGCCTTGTAGTGCAAAGGAATATATAAATTAAATACCATAGTAATAACAGATCTCACTTTATAATATTAATTGAAAAAAAATAAAAACTAAAAATAGAAATAGACTTTTATCACAATATCCAGAACATCAAAATTGTTTCATAGACTAAAAGATTTCTTATAAGTTCTCAAAAAATTTAGTTCAATGGACCAGAATAAACTGTATTACATTAGTAACTTCCATAACTATTGATCATTTTGAACATAAGAAAAAAAACATACAAAAGTGCCACACACTTGTTACACCACTAAAAATATCTATGGCTTGTAACAATGTAAAGGAATGGAGGAGGAATCAAATCATTTTTTAAGTCATGCATGATAAGGCTATGCATTTAGCACATAATGTTTAGGATTAGCAAAGGTATTGTATGGAAAACTTTTCATTTCTAAACAAAGCAAACACTTTGAAACAAAACAAATGGAAGCTAATGATCACAGATTGGGAATATTTTCCTTTCAACTCATTTCTTCATAAGTCGTGTCTACGTATCTTCTATGAAAGAAAGCACTTTAAAAAAAATCAATCAAGGGGTTTGGGGATTTAGCTCAGTGGTAGAGTGCTTGCCTAGCAAGCCAAGGCCCTGAGGTTTGGTCCTCAGCTCAAAAAACAAAAACAAAAACAAAACAAAAAAAACAAAAAACAAAAAAAAAAATCAATCAAGGCTAGGGAGATAGCTAGGTTGGTGCAATGCTTACAACACGAGCAGGAGAACCTAAGTTGGGATTCCCAGTACCCATATAACAAGTCAGGTATGCCTGTAATAACATGTTGGATGCAGAGATAGGAAGATCTATAGGACTTGCTGATCGGCTAGTCTTGCCTTGTTGGTAAGCTTCAGGTTCAATAAAAGACCCTGTATCAACATATAAAATAGGGAGCAATTGAGGACAACGTGAATCCCAGGCTACCACATGTACATGTACGTGTGTGCATGTGTGCCCACATGTGCACTTACACACACACACACACACACACACACACTCAAATCAAATCACTTAAAAACTATCATATAAGGTATCTATGCAACTGAATATCACCTATAAATTGAGGTATCTTTAAAATATGAGCTAAACTTTATCCTGACAATTATTCTGTAATTATGAAAAATAGCTAAAAGAATCTAAATCTTACAAAGGAGTATTTATGTAAAATCTGCATTATTGATAAACTTCAAGTACTATAAATTGGCCAGATACAGAAATCAATGTTTTCATATATCTACTTTGATCTATTTGAGTCTTTGGTTTATTAAAATTCTTTCTTTGAAATCATGTCCTCTATTTTGAAAGAAAATCTTAGTCTAGTTCCTTCGCAGAGGACATTACATAAAAGTTAAATACCTCTAATTGTCAGCTAATAATGTTCAGAGCAGATGCATTAAAAAGCTTCATTTGGATAAAACAGACAAAAAAACTACTGGTTCCAGATTTTCTCCCTCAGCTCTTCCCCACCTACTGCCTTGATTCTACAAATGACTGAAGTAAAGCCCCTTTCTTTGCCATCAACTCCTTTGTCTTCTCAAGGTTGCCTAGTCATATTCATCTTGCAAAATGAAGTAAGAAACCTTCCCAAAGCTACATTCACATTGAGTCAACTTTCTGATTCCAGTGCTTCGGGACTAAAGCAAAGCAATCTCATTTTTAATTGGTTTATAGTTGGCTGTCTACTTTATCCCAGTTCTAGAATCTGATGAAATGAATAGTTTTAAATAGCAATGTCTGAAATGACATGAGAATTAATAGCACATAATTACCTCAGTGTTGACAAGAGATATTTAGCTCCTTAAATCAGCTTTCCTAATGCACCAACATCAGAGCAAGGCCTCACTGCACAAATGTTATCAGAGGATATATAAGGGTATTATACTGACTCAATCACAAAGGCATCCTAAAATCACTCAGTTAAAATTAAAAGAGCCAACTTCAATTTACTGTTTGGAATATTTATTTAAAATATCACTATGGTTGGGCATAAAGGAAAATCTTATTTTATATTCAACCTTTCAACACAGTTATGACAAAACAATTATGCTCTGTGTTATTTTAAAAGGTAAAGTATAACATATTTGTGGTGTTTGAATGAGAATGGCATCCATAGGCTCATGTATTTGAATGCTTGGTCCCCGGTTGAAGAACCATATGGAAGGATTAAGAGCTATGGCCATAACTAATGTCTGATGTAATTTGAGGCCTACTCCATGAGGGGGAGTCCCACTTGGAGCACTGCTTGGATGGCCAGGGACTAGAGACTGGATGGCCCAGAGATCTAGGGTAGAACCAACAGGACTTGTCCAAAACAAACAAAAACAGTGAAATGAATCCTAATGATATTCTGCTACACTCATTGATTAGTGCCTTGTCCAGTCATCATCAGAGGTTTCACCTGGCTGCAGATGGGAGCAGATACAGAGACACACAGCCAGATATTATGCAGAGGGAGAGTCTAAACTGGAAATCTCCATCAGATCCTCTCCCCTTAGAACTCAGGGAATCCCACCAAAGAGAGGGAGGAAGGATTGTAGGAGACAGAGGGGATAGAGGAAACAAAGAGAACAAGGCCCACAGAATCCACTAAGCAGGGCTCATATGGGCTCACAGAGACGGAAGTGGCAAGCATGGGGTCTGCATGGTTGTATGCCAGGTCCTCCACTATATGCTGTGGCTATTCGCTTGGTATTTTTGTGGGACTCTGTGAGCACAGATGTGTCTTTGACTCCTTTTCCTGTTCTTGGGACTCTTTTCTTTTTGTTAGTTGCCTTGTCCAGCTTTGGTGTAAGGGCTTTTGCCTTGCCTTGTACATTGTTTTGTTGTATTTGGTTGTTATCTCTTAGAAGTCTGATCTTTTCTGAAGGGAGATGAAGGGAGAGTGGATCCAGGGGAGAGGGAAGATGGGGGCATCTGGGAGGAATAGGAAAACTATGGATGGGATGTATTGTATGAGAAGAAGCTATTTTTAATAAATAAAATGGACACTGGCTTTGTTGAAGTGGCTATGGCCTTGTTGGAGAAAGTGTGCCACTGGGAGTAGGCTTTGAGGTTTCAAAAGTCCACACCAGGCCCATTACCTCTCTCCCTCTCTGCTGCCTGCAGATTAGGATGTAAGTTCCAGCTACTTCTCCAACATCATGCCTGCTTTAATGCTGCCATGCTCCCCTCACTATGATGATGATGGACTAACCTTCTGAAGCTGTAAGAAAGCCCCTATTAAATCCTTTCTAAGAACTGTCTTAGTCATGGTGTTGCCACACAGCAACAGAACAGTGACTATGATACTATTGGATTTACAAGACACAACAGGTAGTAATTACATTTCCTACCTTAATATTTTAGGACTCTAATGAAATTAGACTACTAAACATAATAAAATAAGTCCCTACATTTAATAGAAAATGTAAAAGTTATAACAATGCTATCTTGATAGTAGTTAAATTCACACTTTATATTCATTCTTGTCTTTAATCTATGTTCATTAACATTACTCTGTTGTTCAATTCTGTTTTAAGTCCTGTGAATATGCCTAAAACAGATTTATATTTATAAATATCTGGAATGGATAAACAGAATGCATTCTCAGTGGAAAAATCTACATAGATGAACTGTACTACAGAGAAGCTACAATTGATTATGTTTTTTCATGTGTTTCACGTGTACCTAGTTCTTAGCCTAAACAGTCTAAATATATGTCAGGGACTGGGTTAAGGACTTCTCATTGCATGCTGGCAACCTCTTAAGAGGTATGCAATGTGACCCCACTCTGTACATAGGAAGGCAGTGATTCTGAGGTTCCTGGCCCATTGTTGAATAGATGGCAATGGGTGGAGCCTGACTATATAAACTAACAGAGTCCAACACCATACACACAATAAATGCCAAGTGCTTTTCTGTTTAGATTTCTCCCTACAAGATGGCCATTATTTCCACTCTCAGTAAAATATGGAGCATATTGATTGTGTTTATTCTTTCATCAATTTACTATCTTCGAGGTTGAACTAAATGTTAGCCCCTAAGTCTGGGACTTGTGGGCTAGTGTTAACAAGGGAAGTTCCCTCTTGCCAAGCCCATGTAGACTTATTAGTCACATTTAAGCTTAGTTACAAAGTACAAAGTTATAGACTAGCTTGCTAAATTGAAACTTTAAAATGTTTTCAATAGGAATGTATTTTGAGTGCAAGACATTATCTAGAGAATCACTTACAAAGGGCCTTATTTAAGAGGTGGGGAAGGGCAGGAGATACATTAAGTTTAGGACTTAAAACTTGGGACCTAGGATATATAGTCTTAACTGGATATCCTCAGTGCTTCTCAGAATCAAATGGAGAGACTTCTTTCACAACCAACAGGGCTGCTAGAGTCAGCTGTGTCCTCGATATGGGAGAGAAGGGCCTACCCACCAATCACATGAATAGTCAAAGTGCCTTACCCTTCCTGTAAGAAGTCATGGTCTCATGTCTTCATTCCCTCTCCATGAACAAACTCTATCACCTATCCCCCAAACTCATTACAAGAATGAGCACCAGAAACTAAACTAGATCATTACCAGCCAATTTCAGGGCTTCAGTCTTATATTTTGGTTTCCTATGAACTAGTTAAACAGACGAATGCCTCAGCCTATTTAGAGCTATTAGTCATATTTAAACTAGATGACAAAGTTCACTGAATGCTCTTGTGAAATTGAAACCTTAAAACGTTTTCAGTAAGAATGCATTTTGAGCCAGGTGGTGGTGGTGCATGCATTTAATCCGAGCACTCAGGAAGCTGAGCTAGGCAGATCTCTGTGAATTCCAGGCCAGCTTGGTCTACAGAGCAAGATCCATGACAGGCACCAAAACTGCACAGAGAAACTTTGTCTTGAAAAGCCAAAGAAGAAGAAGAAGAAGAAGAAGAAGAAGAAGAAGAAGAAGAAGAAGAAGAAGAAGAAGAAGAAGAATGTTCCAGACATATCCCAGAGAATAACCTACTAAAAAAAGTTGTCAGTGTTAGTATACCTTATAAATATTTCTGAATAATTAAAAATGTGTTCTATATATAAAAGGTAAGCCTTGATATGCTTATTTGTAATTCAAGGATGATTAAAGCTACATTGTGGGGTTCTAACATATAGCAATAGCATGTAGTACTCAAACATGGCCAGGTATGAATTGTAATACAAGAGAACCTTATTAGTTTGTGCTTTATTTTAGTTGTAAAAAATTCTTTTAAGTTCTCTTATTAATCAACTTTAAAGTGAACCAAATAACTATACTGCATCTGCCAACTGTGTAAAGATAAACACTGAAAAATATAATACAAATTTCAAATGTAAAAATAAACATATATGTTATATATACTTTCTAAGTAATTTTTGTTGTTTTTAATTTGCTATCATTGTCACAAAATTTTTTAAAAGTCCAATTTAGGAGACATATTATTAATAAGTATTAAAAACAGGTTCTTTCTCTTTTTTTTTCAGTGTATAAGATGCCAGCCCATGTGTAAGATAGACACTAGCAGTTTGTTTGAAGTGGGTTGTAGAAACAGTTGGACTATGGGAGGAAAAATGAGGGGTGAGGATCTTTCTCAGTTGCTCTCACTCTTCCTATCCCTCAAATGATACATTTAAAGATCCCCTTTGTTTTCAAAGAAGAGCGGCTCTATAATGAAACCATTTGCATTGTCATTTCAAGATATAAGTTAAGACTACAGCATCTGTCCAAATATCCTGGGCCTGCAATACTGCAGCTGTGTGGGTCTTCATTTTGTATCATCAGTCCCCTTTAATGAAGTGAAATCCATTATGATTCTATGAAAGGACACATTCTCAGGGCTACAGCTCAATTGGAAAAACGCTTGCACACAAGCACAACAGCCCGAGTTCAATCCCCAGCGCCCATGCTTTGGCATGGTGTATGAGTTTATACTTCAGCAATGGGGAGGCAGAGGCAGGAAATTCTCTCATGGCTCACTGGCCAGCCAGCCTCACCTAATCAGTAAACCCCAGATTCCAGAGTGATCCTATCTCAAAAGATAAAATGGATGGCTGTCCCAAGAAATAACACCTATGAGTGACCTATGAGCTCCACAGGAGCACTTCCAATCAGATTCACACAGACAGACAGACACACCTGCTCACATACCTATATTTCACATATACACATATAGGTCCCCAACGCAACAACATCCTCAAGCATACAATCTATATATGCCTATTTGTGAACTGGCACTTAGTGAATAAGATCAAAAGAGCACTGGCTTTTGTGAATTTGTGCGTCAAATAACAAGAGGTGAAGAAGAATTTTCAATCAAGGAAATACATCAAAAAACAGCATGATGACCTCATGAAGTCTAGTTCCAAAAGAAAATTTAAAAGTAAAACAATCTAAAAATGCATTTACTAGCTTACAAAGTTCACAATATTCTTATCTATTCAACGACACAGAAAGAAGCAAATTATTTTCTTGGCCAAGGAGAATTCAGGTTCAATTTTTAATGTCCCCATTCTACAAGCCTTGGTCAGCCCTGTGGGAAGATAATTATCAGGGCTGGAGGGATAGTCCCTGCTGCTTCTTAGAGGTAAACTCAGGAGCTAAATTAAGGTACTTAGAGGTAAACTCTCAGAGTGTGCAGAGCTTGGTTGTTGGACTCCCGTGGACACTGGCGCAGAAGGCTAAACACTGCTCTTTATGTAGAGAGCAGGCAAAGAATGGGGCAACAGAAACATGGCTTTCTCAACCATCCTTTCCAGCTCCTGCTAATCAATGGGAGTCACACAACTAACAACTTCCTGCTATGGTTTGAAAATGGAAGTTTTAATGTGATTTCATTGTAGTGTCCTTGTATTGAAAAGTGTTTATTCAGTAGTTTCAAATTTACCTGAATATTGAAAAAAAGAAAGAAAGAAAACGAAAGAGAAACCAGCAGGAAAGCTGCCATTGTGCAAAAGAAAGACATAAAATTCAAGCCATGAATTAAGGAGGCAAATGAAGGCACTCTCTTCCTTTATTAGAAATAGAAGAAACAGATTGTGTTCATCTTGCTTAGGGCCAACAGGCGCACTTCATGGAATACTGCCAGCATCAGTCACAAAGCTCACTCAGGAGTTTTGCTCTGTGAAAAAAGGAAGCCAGATGGGCTATTTACTTTCAACAAGATAATTCTGGAAGAAATTGTTATAAGTCAAAGAAACTTTTTAGCTTCATCTGCTACTTCAGCCTATAAACTGATCTGAGAGGCCAATATGGGGTGGGGAAGCTCTGTTAGAAAAGCAATAAGAGAACTAAGGAAATAAAAGAAAGTGAAGGGCACAGCCTGAGCAGCTAGGTGGTCCAGGTAAACACGTTTCCAGGTCATATAACCTGGGGCTGAGTCACTTTACCCATGGGCAAGGTATGTGACCTCTAAGTTCTTTGGTTTCCTGAAAGGGAGCAAGGATACCAAAATAATATCACAAGAGATGGTAAGAATTAAGTCTTATGAATCAGGAATAGCACCTGAAACACAAGAACTCAGTAGACATTTTTATCTGTTCCATTTTCTCTCCTCTTTGAAACAGAAGGAAATCCATCAGAGATATAAATATACAGGTCACTGACTAAACTATTCCTAAGAACATAAGAGCTCCATATCAGAGTAGTTTCCTGATGATACTGGTCATAATTTGCTGATGGTATTTACGAGTTTGAAAATGTCTCTTTTAGATTACTACCACAGGGGAAGAAACAATGCAAATAATATTATCACTGGATGGATCAAAACTTTGAGTTTTTCTACCTTAAAATTACTTCTTTAAGCAAGATTGCTCTGTATTCATAGAAAAGCACATTAAGTTTTGAGATAAACATATTATATATATACACATATATAAATATGCATATGAGCATATTACAGAAAGTCACTTATTCATCTTGCTCTTAGGATCCATGACATATAGACATTACTTATGAAAACTGAAAGTTTTCAAATTAAATTATGAGAAGATTAGGCACTCAAGCTTTTATGCTTATACTTTTCAATACTAATGGCTCTAAATAAAAGATACTCTCAGAACAAAGCAATGTACAATTACATTTAGCCTATTGGGATTACCATAACAAGAGAAAGGAGGTACATTTTATAAGGATTATTCAATATGAAAAACTAAAACAAAAATGGCAGACTGATTATCTTTGGATTGATCTTGAGACTATCACAAATATTTCACTTTCTTGTTATAATAAAATATTTTCAAAACTTTGGAAAAGGTGGAGAGCTGATTCTCTTAAAAACAATTTGACAGAGCTTTCCTTTTGTTTTGTGGTAGCTTGGTGATGCAGGTTGGACTAAACTGAATGCTGACATGTTCTAAACAAAAGTAGCCATCTGTGACAACTAGAGGAAACCAACTGAAGTAAGACTCAGTCAGCAAAACGTTCTACATTGAACATTGTAGCTTTGTCAAATGTGAAGAACTGCTATATCCCATCTGGTCTGACCTCTGGAATACTTAAATGTGGCAATCAATTCACACCATAGTGACCTGCACTCTATGTAAGGGAGAGTAAAGCATGGGATAGTTCTTCACTAGGCATAAGGGCTGCTTTCTGGAACATCTATTGTCCCCATCATTATTAGCAATGACACTTAGACTTTCTGAATAAATACCCATCAGACTCCCTGATCAAAGACTTTGGTTGGATGGAAGGTAGGGAGACTAGATGAAGTCAATACTACATTGGCCTCATTCTGATGCTTAGGGTCCTATTGTTTGCCCTAACTAAATTTCGTATCAGACAGCTTAAAAGATTTGTTTCTAGCCTTTGTGGTGGGATTAGTCATACTGATCATATTCATGTAACAGCTCATAAGAAGCCAAAACAAGATGGCATGAAATTTTGAAAGGCATTATTTCTTTTGGGTCCCTCACTCACCATGTGTTGTTGGGCATGCAGATGCTCTATGGTACTGACCAATTATTTACCTTGGCCATATTTTGAGGTTCTTTATAGAATCTTAAGAAATCCATCAATGCCTATCTCTAGATAAAGAGTAGGTTTCCTTACTGCTTGCTACAATGATCTTCAAACTGACTGTCCTTTATCTGCAAGGCAAGCCTACTACATGGACAGCATTCATCTGGATCATACCACATTACCTCTGTGGAATTTGGGGACAAAAAAAACCCCTGTAAATTTAATGAGGTTTATTTAACTTTCTTCATCATAGCAATAGGGTCCTAAGTCTCTGATCTGTAAGTCTTGTAAGTCTGCACCATCCATGACATGTTTAGACACAATGACTTACTAGCTTGTAAGTTCAAGACTACAACATGCTTAGCTCTGCCTTACATCTTTGATATAATACACACTTTTGATGCATAAAATAAAGCCACATTTAGGTATCCACTCCCAGACTGAATATTCACATATGAAAGTACATAGGTGTTTTAAAGCTGGATTAGTTTACTTAGATTTTGGTGGGGGGAGTATTGTTTGTTTTTGTTTTTTGAGACAGAGTTTCTCTTTGTAGCTCCAGGTGTCCTGGAATTCACTCTGTAGACCAGGCAGGCCTTGAACTCAAGAGTTTCTCCTACCTCTGCCTTCTGAGTGCTGGAATTGACGGCATGCACCACCACTGCCCAGCTTATCTAGACTTTTTTTGTTAATCAAGAAAAAAATCTTAATAAGAAACATCAAAACCAAGTCACTTTTATATTCTAGAACTAAAACCATCTGGGACCTCCCCATGACCCAGGTTCCTCACTTTAATTCCAGTCCTCCTGAGTAGCAGTACACTTATGAAAGTCCTGGTTAGCATTAGCGTGCTGTTGCTTCATAAAACACTGAGCAGAACCAACTTGGGGAGGAAAGGCTTTCTTTGGCTTATAGGTTACCATCAGGGGAAGGCAGGGACCCAGGGCAGGTACTGAAGCAGGCAGCATGCAGGAAGTTGCTTCCTGGGCTGCTTCCCTCTGCCTGTCACCTTTCCTATGCCCACAGTGGGCTGGGCCCAGTTACATGATAAGCAATTAAGAAAATGCTCACAGACATGCCCACGGGCCAATCTGATGGAGGCACTTCCAATTGAGATTCCCTCTTCCCAAGCGAGTCTAGGATTGTGCCAGCTGACAAAAACTATGATAAGGGGAAATATTACTATAGCTTCACTCCAGAAATGTGGAGGACTATTATGTATATAAGACATTGTGATATGATAGTATGGTGGGAGGATGATTTGGGACATATGTGTACTTATTCCAAGCTTTATTTTTAAAAGAATTATATATTAATCTAACAATAAACCTATCCCATGAAGGCTGAAGAATGGTGGCTAGACCATTATTTATAAAATTTGTCATTTGTTAAAGGGAGGGGCAAAAAAATGTATGCCAGATTCAGAGAATAATTCAATTTTCTATTTCTTTGTCAAAAATCCAACAAAGCAAAGTATTTAAAGGTTCAAATTTCACCTTTAGAAAATTAATAAAATAATTCAAATGCCACAAAATACTTTTTGCATGATTATTAGCAAAAGATATAATACTTCCACTGTACTATCCAGACTTCTGGCTGAGTAGCTAGGAAATGTGATTGAAACTACTCTAGATTTACTGCTTTGTAGCATACATAAATTTTAAAACCTGAGCTAAAAATTAGGAAAATTCATGTCACTTTGGAAGGTAATTTCATATTCATTTGAATCTCTACTTCATTAAAAATAAAAATGAATGGTTTTCAGAACAACCAGACATGAGTTTGATGGATGATCATTTCTCCACCCCCTGTGAGCAATGAGAAAAAAGTAGCTATGTTTATTTATAATGCTCCACATCCTATGAAATAGATAAGTGATGTTGTTGGCTGTTGGGTTATTTAATTATGTGGAGGCACTGCTGGAGGTATGTTTACTCGTGAAAAACAGAAACAAATATCTCAAAATTATGCATAATTCCCAATGAAAACATTAAAGTTAAACCTGTCTTTTAAATAACGTGAAGGAACATGCTTAGAACTCTTATGAGAAAAATCAGGTTTCTGCCCTTTTTTGTTTCACAAGAGTCTATGGGTAAATGGGGCTAAGAAGTTGATGCTTAAGCCTTGGAGAGTACAGAATGATGTCACCAGAATAAGCTGAAATACTAAAAGCATGAAAATAAATGTTTTCCTTTTAAATACAACCTCAGAATAATTAAGATAAATGTTTGTCTAAATTAAATTGCCATGAAGTTTTCCCTACAAAGCGTTAGGCACTGTAAGTACCCCTTGACTTGGGCCTGTCATGCTTCTTCAATAAATCATGCAGCAGTCTAGAAGTCAATTGAAATGATTGAATCAAGGGAAATCAAATTTTTTTAACATTTAGTTTCAGTAATGTGATTATGAAGCTTTTAGTGATATTGTAATTACTGGGAAGCTTTGAGCATATGTTTCTATTGAAAGTATCCCATGGAGAAAAGCTTCACTAGGGAAACAAATAAATACAGACCCCAAAGAAGAAAGGTGTATTTGATATGAAGTTAAAAGCTAAAGGTAGAAGAGACAAGACATTGTATGGTTTATATTTTAAAGCATCATACATAGAACAACCACTTTCCAACCCTAGTGTCATGAAAAATTCAAATAATTAAATAGCTTTCCTCTAAGAGTTAGTTAGCACTAGAGAAACACCAAGGAGAAGCAACAGTGAAGAACCAAGGAACAGAAAGAAAAAAACACATCTCTGTGCTAGCTCCAATTCACTTTGCACAGGAAAATGCTGCAGTTAAAATCCTCCTCTTAAGTTTAATGAATCATCTTCTCTGAATCTAAAACATTTGAAATATATTTAGCATTTATCAAATCAGGCCATACAGTCATTCATTCTTTCCCCTGCTTATTCACTCCTTCCCTACTTCAACACTTACTGAGACATGACTGGGCTTAGAGACTAAAGATAAACAAGTTGAGGCTGAACCCAGCTAAGACAAAATCAACGGAGAACGATTCTTCCAAGGGACACTGGAGAAGAGAACCCAAAGGCAAGCACGATCCCTCCTCTTCTTTCATTTCTACTGCCATTCACTCAGCAGTTTTTCTTAGACAAAAACATAATTCTTCCTTCAATAATGAAGTATTATGTAAACAAACAACATTGAAATAGAAAGAGTCTTTAAGATTTAGCAGGAAAAAAAGTGATTCTGGGAAATATATAAAATGTACAACCTTGAAGGATCAGTTTGTTTTGATTACATCAGAGTGCTAATTGTCCTGATATCTTATAGACCCTGCCTGGGTGGGAAACAGTGTAGCAGATTCAAAGTGTGGTCCAGCCTCTGATGTGTGTGTGTGTGTGTGTGTGTGTGTGTGTGTGGAAACCTGGCGTTTACTGATTCCTCTGAACCAGCTGGCTAGCTGGCAGACTGGTCTGCCTGTCTCTGCCCAACTCAGCTCCTAGAAGGAGTGCATCACCAAGTCTGGCTTTGATATGGGCACTGGGGCCCCAAACCCAGGTCCTCCTGTTTGCCTGGTAAGCTCTTTACCCACTGAGGCATCTCCCCAGCCCATTGTCTTCAAATTTGCATCAGTTCCTTCCTTTCAGCCATAGCTAGCCACTTTCTGCTATTACTTTTGAGGATACCCAATTGATGTACTTAAGTAAGCCTCTCTGCTAAAATTCATCAAAACACAAGTGTGTTAACTTGTAGAGCGTTAAGTTATGATAGAGCATGGCCATGATTTTGATGTTAACCAAAAATAAATAAATAAGAATCAATATGTTCCTCATGCCAAAATTATCTTTCTATATAAATTTTCACATCCATTCTGGCATTAAGATCAAGCAATCCCCCATTACTCAGAGCAAAGACTTCACTCTACAATACGACATGGAATTCTTATCTGAAATGCCCTACACTTTTCCGGCAATCTCACACATCACTTCTTTCTCAGCTCCTCTGGGTCAAATGCTGGCCCTTCCCCAGTCCAGGACCTGCTAACAGTTCTTCCATCTTACTCACAGTCCCTCTATTTGAAGCCCACCTTCTTTATCTACCTGCTCAGAAGCACACCACCTTAGCTGGAGGTTACTTTGCTCGATTCCCACAACTTAACACAGAATAGTCAGTAAAAAGCAGCTTATTCTATTACAGCGCAGCCTCTCTGTTCCTGTTACAAGCCCTGAGAATGAGGTCTAAATAACCACTGGAAATTCATTTTCTTATTTTGCCAGCAAAAGAATGGAACTTTTCCTTTTTAAAAAATGAAATTCTGGCCAGGTGGTGGTGGCGCATGCCTTTTAGTCCCAGCACTCGGGAGGCAGAGGCAGGCAGATCTCTGTGAGTTCGAGGCCAGCCTGGGCTACAAGTGAGTTCCAGGAAAGGCACAAAGCTACACAGAGAAACCCTGTCTCGAAAAACCAAAAAAGAAAGAAAAAGAAATTCTGCATCTATTTTAAAACAATAACCCACATTTTCTTTAGATTTCTTCTAACTATATTAATAATGAAAAGGGGATATATTTCTGACAATACTCTTTCCTAAAGCCAAAATCTATACTGACATCCTTAAAAAATTGAAGCAAATTAAGCTACCAGATTGTTCTTTTTGTCCTTCTCAACTTTACTAAAATTTATTTTAAAATTTTAACTCTGTAATTTTCAACAAATCAGATTAGTTATTATTTGGAACAGGCAAGACAATGTTGATCTATTACAGAATATCAGTAACTGTCTAATATTCACAGCAAACTCAAATCAGAAAGCAAAACATACATGAAATGCTTATTTGCCCCTGTTTGCCTGATCATCTGTTGTTATGTAAAGTCATATTTCCTGTCAAAAGCATAGCAAAGCTTCCCTTTCTCTACAGGATGCAAATAAGCAACCTGGTCCATTAAATTACCCAGCTGCAATTCACTATTTCAGTCCAGGAGAGTATCCACATGGTCTGTTGCCACCTGGGAAAACTACCTTGAAAAGTAAGCTATGCCCTTGGCTGCTGTCATCAACTAGTCCATGAGGGAAAGGATTAGACTCCTTACATGCAACATTACTGCATTATTGCATTACATTTAAATGACATGCAAAAACAAACAAACAAAACCACTACCAATTCAATGGAGTCTACCTGTCATTCTACATCAACCACACTTTCAAACGATAATTCCTGCCTACAGTGTTAGATAAACAACACTTCCTCAGACTCTACATTCCAGCCCCTGAAACCTGTGAATGCTACCAATGTGACAAAAGGAAACTGCAAATGAGATTCAGTTAAGGGGCTGGAGAAGAAGCTGTCCAGGTGGCCCCTAAATGTGAGCACAAGTACTCCTAAAGACAAAAGGAGTCTGGACTCCTGTAAAGATGGCAATGGTGGCCCACACCTGTCATCTGCACACGCTCCAGAAGAGCTGAGGCAAGTGGATCTCATGACAGAAACCAGCCTGGGTTACATAGAAAAAAAAAAAAAATCTGTCTCAAAACAAACAAAACATACAAGGAGGAGGAAAGAAGAAAGGAGTGGGAGGAGAGAAGAGGAAGAAGTAAGGGTGAGACGGGGAGAGAAAGACAGGGAGGAGGACAGGATGGCAGCCACAGAGGGCAGCAGTGTGACTACAGCCAAGTGACACAGAGAAGAGGGCAGAGTGAACCAACGGTGAGGCCAAGAACTTCTCTGGGTAGAAGAGGGCCCTCCCTCGAGCCCACAAAAGGAAGCCAGCTAACAAACGGTCTCATGAGTGATCACAGAATAATTTATGTTAAGCCATTAAACATGGTAATTTATTATAGTAGCAAAGAAAAACTAATGGAGTAACTGAGACACACCCCCAAAATGTATAGAGAAAAACTGATGATTAAAGAAATTGAAACAGTGGTCCTAATGTTTTCCTTCCTGAAAACTCTACATTAATGATGACAACATAAAATAGCTTTTTGTGTATTACCATTTAAAAATGTCCTGACATTAATTAACAGTGAAAGTATAATTAATTCAATACATAGTACAACTATGGCACATTTGTTTTACTGTGTGTGTGTGTGTGTGTGTGTGTGTGTGTGTGTGTGTGTGTGCTGTATGCACAGCTACATGGACATTGTCAAGTGTCCTGCTCTACATGCTCTGCCTTATTTCTGAACCTAAGCTAAGCCAACAACCAGCAAGCACAACGATCCTCTTCCTCCAACATACCCCAGCACATAGCACTGGGGTTGCACACATAGCACCTTGCCTGAACTGTTTCATGGGAACCTGGATCCAAACTTGACTACCAGTATGCACAGCAAGCACACATGGCCACTGGGCCATCTCTCCAGCCCCATTCCTCTCATTCTTAAGGGTGTTTCAGAACATGTTGCTTTGGGACAGTTCCAAAATATTGTATGTTGAACACTGGAGTTCCAAAAATCCTTACAGCTCCAAAATAATAATTTGGGAATATACTCCCTGGCATTTCATATGTAGAAATGGAATATTATTATGTATTTTTCAGTTATGGCAACTAATCTCTTGTGTTAAAACCTTTTAAAGAAATCTCTTTAATAATTAAGAATTCACACACAGCTATCAATCTTGATTCACTAATGCTTATCACCCTATCATTTCGCAAAGACAAAAAGTCATTATCTCGTCCAACATCTGCCTCAAAAGGTGTCATTCCCCCTGTGCTGACTAACCTGACTTCCATAACATGAACTCTGTTGGTTACAAAACATTTAAACTGACTGAGAAGCTAAAATTAGAGCTAATACATGTATACAAAAATAATTATGTTAATTACTTGATCCAACATGGAAGGTCCCTGAAAGTTAGATTCCCAGAAAAATTATTTCAGAATTGTTCCTGCCACATCTAAACAAAACAGAGTTCATGACATAATGCCTGTGCTGGCTGGTTCTGTGTCAACTAGACACAAGCTAAAGTCATCTGAGAGGAGAGAACCTCAATTAAGAAAATTACCTCCTTAAGATCAGGCTGTAGGCAAGCCTGTAGAGCACTTTTTCTAATCAGTGATTAAAAGGGAAGGCCCAGCCCATTGTGGGTGGTGCCAACCCTGGGCTGGTGGTCCAGGGTTCTATAAGAAAGCAGGCTGAGCAAGCCAAGGAGAGCAAGCCAGTAAGCAGCACCCCTCCATGGCCTCTGCATCAGCTCCTGCCTCCAGGTTCCTGCCATGATGTCCTTCAAAGATAAACAGTGATATGGAAGTGTGAGCCAAATAAACCCTTTCCTCTCCAAGTTGCTTTGGTCATGGAGTTTTATCAGAGCAGTAATAACCTTCACTAAGAATGCTCATAAACAGTAGGCATGTAAAGGCAAGCATATCTGGATATGTTGTAGAACTTCAGCAACCCATAACTGACAGTTTGTTCGGTGACTTCTCTGAAATCAAAATGGTGGGAAAAAAGTATGATAGAAAGTCTTCGTGTAGGAAGATATGACAAATACCATCCACAATACATTTAAAAAAAAAAAAAAAGACAAATGAAGAAAACTCTAGCAGGGAAGGCAACAAAAATAAAAAGAGAAATTCATTTGCCTACCCACTGGCAGCCCAATTCCTAAATGAACAAGAGTGGGTACTCTCTGATACTAGACCTTCATCCTATTACTCTCTGTTTGTATCACTTATAAAGATTATATCTAAATGGAGTACACAGTGAAACACAATTCCCCTATGAGAGGATGAATATATAAACACCACACTCTGCTTCTATAATGGAGAGGGTAAAATCTGTACAATGCACATGTCTTATCAGGCCAAGTAAATCACAACTCATGGGGATAAATGATTTCCTATTTCTGTGTCCTTCCCTACAGAACATATATTCACATACACATACAAGGAACATCCCTGTGCAGCACCTCCTAACACAGTACCTTATAAAGAATGGATACTAGAATGATTGCTGTCAATTGAAATATCTATTAATTCAAGAAAGAAAACATGCTATTTAGTGAGGGGAGTGAAGAGATTGGATTAGCCTGATAGAATCTTAGGTGATCAGGAAGCAAGGTCCTAGGGGAAATAGCACTGTTAACTGCATTCCTTTTAACCACAATTCTCCTCTATAAGATGAAATAAATAAGCCATGATGGGGGCTGTAATATAAATCAGATAGCTGTCAGATAAGTCTCAGTCTTTAATATTATAAATGTAAGAAGGAAACCATTCAGATTACTACAAAGAAACATTTAAAATTAGCTCATTAAATGCAAATTAAAACAGAAACATTGAATAAGCACTGGGCTACCATTAAAGGCTGAAGAAACAGCAGGTAAGAAACAATTCTCATTGATCAAAGAACTGAAAGCTAACAGAATAAAGTATTTTGCATTGAACCTGGTTCATGAATATTAAGCATTTTGAAACAAGAAGAACTTTTTCTTTCTTTCTTTTTCTTTTTCCCTTTTTTGTGGGGAGTAGGTGGGGGTTCAAAGAAGCTTTAGAGGCAGGGATAGATTTGCATATCTTAATACCAAGTACTTCCACTGAATCATTTTCAAGCCATGGAGCTTTGGATTTAAAAGAAAAATGCAGACTTCAGAAAAACCTTTAGAAATAGGACCAACATTTGTAAAGGACATAAGGTATTTTCAGAGGCTTTGGACCCAAAGGAGGACTGAACAAAACCATATAAACTCGTCTATAAACAAGTTTTATAAAACCCATTCTGTGACACAGTGGCACAAGGGCACCTCATAGCAAACAGTATTCAGATGTAGAGTCCCTTCCATCTATTGTTATTAAGATGACAGGGTAAACAGCAATGCATAGTACATTCAACTACAAAGTCTACAACTTAAAATTCCCTGTACATGAGTTTTAAAACAAAGCCAGATGTGGGGCCAATAGTCAATATACATAGAATATTTACAATGACAATGCATTTTTATCTGTTTATTCCATTCTTGTATGCTTGGCACCCACTAACAGTGCCAGACACATAATACATGCTCAATGCTGGAATCTGCTTTTGTAAAACTAAATCATTGTAGAATGAATTACTTTTCCTAAAACTCATTTTCAAAGTAAAATGTCTACCCTTTATCTATAAACAAGACAATAAAAACATACTTGCTGGCAAGTGATAATAAAATGTATACTAACACTGTCAGAGAGGACATGGCCCCCAAAGACACCTGTGCAGTATGCACACTGAAAGGCCTTATGACTACTGAATACTCATTTAAAAGGGAAGATAACTAATATATCTTATAGAATTGAAGAATAGGCAGGAATAAGTATGATCTTCATATGTAGACAGTTAAATTCTCTAAGAGATTTTCAACAAGATATAGGAAATAACATTTTAATCAATTTAAAAAACAACACTTTTTAATGGAACCCAAGGTTTTATGAATCCTAGGATACAACACTGAGCTACATTTTTATTTCAAAAACCCTCTGTAACACTGGGTTTTAATTTAAGAACTTCCTATTTTAATTGTATGAGTACCCATGTACTTTAATAGCTGATATTATCAAATGCCTAAACGTATAGGACATTTAGAACAATTCACAATTGTCACCACTAAAATTCAATTTTAAACACAAAGAGGTGCTCATTTTTTAAAAGATTAAAAAAAAATGTAAAGAGGTGTTCAAAATTACATTTTTCTCAGTTAAATTTTCTGAAGATTTTCATTATCTTGAATCCCTTCTCCATACCTCACAAAAGCAAAAAAAGTTCATTGACTTCAATTAAATTATGGTTTAAGTCTGTCTGGGTCAAGGCATTTAACACATCAATCATAATCCAAGTGGGAAATGTAACTGCTTTTAAAGCTATGTCCATGACAAGAAGGGAATCCTCTATTTTGAAACATTAAAAGGAAAATTATTTTACGGGTGAGGAAGTATTTGTCCCCTTTCTTCATCTTTGGCCAAGAAACCAATCCACGGGATTCTCCTCAAAGGAAAGCAAGGACTTCAATGGAAGAGCAGCTGTGTTGCCTGCACCAGGAGGGTACAGCAACGCGGGAGAGGACAGTCACAAAAGGCACCAACTCTGAGTAGTGCTGTGCAGGAGAAGATGCTTTTCGGTTCCTAGAGATAATTGTGTATCCTTTGATCTGCAATCGACCTCTGGATAAAGACTGTTGGCCTTTGTTTCCTGGCTCAGAGATCCTTCACAAAAATGCAGAACTCCTCCTTCCGGGGCTTCCTTGGAATCCTCTCACTCCCACCTATTTTGAGTGTTGTCAACACACACAGTTCTCCAAACTAGCAATTCAGACCTTTATTAAAACATGGCCACCCACAGAACTAGGCAGTAAAACTAGTTGAACTAAACAATCTATTTAACACTGTTTATGCAGTTTTTAAATATGTCTCTTGGGGTGGGAGACAGTGGTTTAATCACTTGTGTTGAAATACACACATCTTCACCGGGTTTAAAATTCACCTGCATTTCGCGTGTTTCTCTCAGTAATGGATGTAGTTGTGATGCCCAGATATCACACTTATTAAGAGAGATCCAGATAAATATTAATAAAACTGCCTAAATGTGTTCCATCCTAAAAGTTATTAATACAACAATTTACTAGATTCCTCATAAAATGATTGTTTCTAGGTCTTAATTTCCTGTCTTTATATAGTTTTCTGGGACACTTGCTTCTCAAAATCATCCAGAAACTAGATTAAGTTGGAAGAGACTAAACGTGTGCAATTCTCTTCAAAATATGAAATATTTCTTTCTCCTAAAGTCTCCCATAGTTTCTTTCTAATCTCTCCCACTTGGTTCACTGACTCAGTTCAGGTTTGTGTTTACAATCAGCTCTTAAGTAAACGTCACTTAAAAGGCTCAGTAAGAGTCATGAATGTTAAAAATGTTAAAATGTTAAAAAATGTAACTTTTCTATAAATGTAACATGTTTCCAATTCATTCACCAAAAATACACACAATCCTACCAAGGTGAGCGAAGATGGACGTCTTTAGCTTGTGCCTCTGCTTCATTGAGGAAGTTTATGACCTGGCATGATTCCGCCCAGTGAGGGAGGGGCAGAAGGCTGCTCTCTTTAACCCTACTTTCCTAAGCAAAAACAGACTTAGCTACTTGCACCATGTAAAGCATTTATATCATAAAGCCACCTCTCATCTGTCTTCTCGACATACATCGGATAGATCCACTTCAAATATACTTGGAGTGGTTCTTCTCAGGCATATATCACAACCAAGCTCACCAGAGCTCCAAGACACCATGTGGAGTCTACAGTAACGAAACCTCCACAGAGGAATGTTCGCACAACGCTGCTATGCATTTCTACTCATTTTGGAGGAGAACCCCAAAGGGACTGGGAGTTTGACTTCTCTGAGAGGACTCTCCTAGCCTTGCTACTCGGCAGTGCTTCTAACAACCCTAGTGGCCACTTCCAAAGCTGCACTCATCAAACTGCATCCAGTCGTAAACTGTGAAAAGATTCCATCTTTGCTATTATCTGCTCTTCTCTATTCTTTCGTCTCAGATCTTGGAGGAGACGTAAAAAAAAAAAAAAAAAAAGACATAACTGAAGGAGCAAGGTGCAATCTTTGGAGCCCATTATCTCCACCTGTCGAATGCTTCCTGGGGGCTTCTTAAAAGTCCTGCAGTGTCTGAACCTGACCTACAGTGAAGGACAGCTTGACAGTCCCTTCGGGGCACACGAGGGGACAGAAACCGACCTGGGCTGGTCGTCACCCAGGGGTGGCAGAGCACCAGGCTGCAGACAGGGCGGGACGAGCCCGGCCGTCGGAGGGCGCCGTGGAGCACCGGGGTGTCCGCGGGGATGCCGTGTTCAGCGGGCACCGGGCTAACCTCGGCAAGGGCGGGGTGGGGACTGGAAATGCACCCGACCCGGCCACTCGCGGGCCCTGAGAAGCCCACCGAGCGGGGGGGACAGCACGGCGCACACGCCTGTCACTGACAGGTGGCTCGGGCCAGCCCCCGAGGATCCCGCTCGGACCCGCGGGGTGTGACGTGGCGCCACCCACGGGCGCGGGGCGGCGCAGAGAGGTTGTACCTGGCAGGCACCCACGTACCTATCATGGTCACCGGGCGGGTGGTGGCTGCGGGGTGAGCAGGGCCTACGCGGGCACCGGCACCTGCCCGAGCCTCCCACCAGCGTTTCTCTCGGGTTTAGTCATCCAGGGCTCCCCGCCCTCGCGCCGCCCGGCAGGCTCAGTGCGCATGTGCGCCCGCGCCGGAGCGCGATGCCTGCTGGGAGTCGTAGTTTTAACGCGTAAGAGTCTTCCCTCCTCTGGCCGCCTGCCGGTCACCGCCGTTCGCCCTTTCCGGATTAAGACCCAGGAAACGTGCGTCACGAAGGGGCGGGACTCTCGGGCCGAAGTGTTGACGAGTCGCTTAGCAACCAGGAGGCTCACCTTTGGAAGCTTGTTGCGGCTCAAGGCTCGGGTCCCAGCCCTCTTCCCGCCCCTCCCCTCCCCTAAACTCCCTTCACCTTGGAGCTGCCAAACATCTGGATCACCCTGGGCACTACGAGGGGTTGAATTTCTACCACTAACGCGCCTTTTTACATTTTTCCCCGACCTCCTGCTCACATCTGTAAAACCCACTGCTTTTTCTACCACACTTTTGATACGAACAAGACGTTTTCTAGGAAGATGGTGGCAGAAAAAGAGACCCTGACCTTAAACAAATCCCCAGACAAGATGCCGAAGAGGACCAAACTGCTGCCACAACAGCCGCTCCCGGTGCACCAGCCTCATTCCCACGTTTCTGAGGGCTTCACAGTCAAAGCCATGATGAAAAATTCAGTCGTAAGTGATCTTCCTCAATTGAACGCACTTGCTCCGAATCAGGGGGCACGAGGTTGTAGAGGATGGCAGGCCCTAGCAAGGATTCCAAACCCAGGTCCTGAGTTCTGTTTGCCAGAGTTGGCTACGACTGGGTCAGTAGCCGACCGTGCCCATCAGTGTGCAGAGAGGTAGACCAGGTGGTTAGAAAGCTTTGGGGACAAGGTGATGTACAGGGCTAGTTTACACACATTCATGAGAACCTGAGCTTTCACCTCTACACCAATTACACTTAAGCTGTTTAACTGGAAGGAGGAAAAAAAAATCCTTATCCTTATTGCAACCTAAATTAGTTCCACTCAGCCTTCTAGAGTGAAAATTCTTAGAAGTCATAGGCTTGCAAAATTGTAACATGAAACAGTAGATAGCTGGGACACATGAACTCATCAATAATCTAAAGTAATTTATTTCTTCTGGAACATTTTAGAATGTCTTGGAATTCACTTAGCAACATTCTAACAAAAAGGTAGTAGCCTGTTAAAGTATTCAAAAGCTACTTAGGTGAAAACTGGTTCCTGATAGGCCTTGTAAATAATATGAGCGCTATTTCAAGTGTCCCTACTAATACAAGTCCTACTTCATTTTTATTACTTGTGGCAATAAAAATAAAATATTCTCAACACCAATAGGGGAAAATATTTAAGGACACACAAATGGTTTAGCTATATGCATAGCACTGCTTTTAAACCTTCTTATTTATTAAATAGCCTCTAATTTGGTATACTAAACCAAATTTGTCTCTTGAGTAGGCACTGTTTAGGAATGTGAGATTAAATCCTAAATGTTATTTAAAATACTAATTTTCAAATTTGTGCAAGTTACACCCTGAGAGGACCTTATTATTCAATATATTCCCTTAATAGTGTTCTTTACTGTCCCAATTTTTTTTACTTATTTATTGCAAGCCTAACACTACCTTATTTCTAAACTCATACTTATAAGGACACAAATAAAGTAGATTGCCTGTAGGCTTCCAGCTCAGATCCCCATGTTGCTAAACAAAATCATATTCCTATTCTTTGTTGTGCATATTGGTTGATTTACAGTAGTTAAAATTCTTGGAAACAGTCTAAAAAATAAGTGTAGAGTTACAGGAAACAGAAAAGGTTGTTTCCATGCTCAGCACTTACAATTCGCTATTTCTGAGTTCTGTAATGTAGATTTTGTCACATTATGAAGTTGCAGTGTGTCTCCTGCTCTGAAGGTCAGAGCATATATGCCAACTTTCATCATTTAATTGCAGCCACATGTTCCAAAACCACTTCTTAGGTGTTGTGCTCATCTTCCATTCCCTCTGCAACACTCTACTTCAGTAGGTAATGTCATTTCAATTTTCTTCCAAGAAAAATGCATAGAATATACCCTAAGAATTATAGAAAGTATTTATGAAATGATGATGGCTGTAAAAATTCATTATTTATAAAAGTAATTTCTTCAAATCTCAATGACAAGTGGTCTTAAACAGTATGTGGTTCTTTTGGTTGCATGAATTTCTGTTTTGGTCAAGTAATCTCAAAAGTCTTCAATCAAAGAATAATATTCAAATTCATATTGATACAATGTTTTCCATTAAAAATTGAAAGGAGATATAAAATTTGAAGATTGGTAGTTTATTTCTTAGAGTGTGATGATGGAGCCCATGACCAAAATCCACTTAGCCGATATTATTCCCTCATGTCAACTAAAAGTGGACCCTTTATGCACTTATATACCTTACCAAAATGCAAGTTAGGTATAGTGAAGCACACCATAGCCTCATGCCCAGGAAGCAGGGGTAGGAGGATCAACCCTTGGAAGATAGCCTAGGCTACACAGGAAGTTAAAAGGAAGTCTACAGTACATATGGAGTCTCTCTCTCTCTCTCTCTCTCTCTGTCTCTCTCTCTCTCTCTCTCTCTCTCTCTCTCTCACACACACACACACACACACACACACACACACACACCAAATTAGAATATGGATCCAAGGCTGTGATGATGTTACTTATAGGCCCTGATTCCAGGTCCATTAGAAAACAGGCTAAGAAAGCCATAGAATTCCAGAAGGACACAATCTTCAATATATACTTTAGACACAATGAGAAAAAATGTCACAGCCAGCAATGAAGAACAAGCAACTTCATTATGGTATGTCCCAGAAGCAGCTCCTATCACTTCTGCATAAGTCCATTACTAAAGCTGAGTCTTAAAGCCACAGCTAGTTGGAAGAAGGACTGGGCGGTGTTAGGTTCTAACTGGTAGCTCCTTGACTGTCTCAAACTTGCAATGTTTTATTATTGTGGTAGAGGTGAGATGGGATATTGGGGATAGTTAGAAGTCATCGAGTACCAGTGTTAAAGATGGTACATTATACTGAAGTAAAGCACAAAGGTAAGTCCACAGAGTCACAATACAAACAAGCGTCTGTGGCCAGGGTTGCAAATACTCACTCATTCCATCCAGTGGAAGTATTAGTAGTGGTGGAACCAGGGGACAGTTAGCTGATGGGGGCCTCATCACCCACACATCTCTCAGGTACATAATGTCTCCCAAACTGCTCTCTACCAGTCAATTATCAATGTATCTTGAGCTTACATATATACAATGCATCTTGATCTTACATATATACAATATATCTTGATCATATATATACACAATGTATCTTGAGCTTACATATATACAATGCATCTTGATCTTACATGCATACAATCTATTTTGATCATACATGTACACAATGTATCTTGATAGTATTCACCCTAAATCCTCCCTCCCCCACCTCTTACTCCGAATCCCTGAATTGCCCCTCCCACTCATGTCTAACTCTTTTGTTTTTCATACCCCACTGAGTCCAGTTAGTGCACCCTGCCTGTGTGTGGGTGTGTTACCATCCACCTAAACATGGCCAATTGACTAGCTGCCACATACCTGAAAGGAAAAGGTCTCCTCTCCACCTCCCCACTTTGAGCTGCCACCAGTTGTCAGTAGCTCTTCAGCTAGAGATGGAGCCACACGAGCCCCTTTCTCAGCCATATTGGAATATTAATGGCTGGATCTTGATTGGGTCATGCCCTATGAGTTCAGAAGTGCAATGACCATGTCATGCCCTGGGGACCGCACTTCTTCACATCCTCTGGCTCATACATTCTTCCCGACCCTTTTCCTCGGTGTCCCTGAGCTCTGGTGGGAGCCTGGTGGGAGTTGGTGTGAAAGTTCCACTCTCAGCACTAATTATGATTCTCTTTATTGACTAGACCAGCAGACTTCTATCATCTAATCCTATTATGTATTTTTAAATTTATAACCCCATTCCATTCTCATTTTAGCTAGCTGAAACCCAAGAAACTGAGTGATTGCTTTTGTTTTTGGCTTATGCTTTTCCTTTAGTAAATGTCCATCTCTCTTCATAACCCACATATTTAACATCATTCTGTCACCAGATAACAAACATCTGCTGATCAATGGGGGTGTGCTTTCCCAGTACTCTTAAATGCCAGGGATGGAACAGTCAGTGAAAGAAGACATACTGAGAAGCAGCTTCCCCTTTTGTGTCTAACACAATGCCTGCTGCTTTAAGAAGATTCCTAATTCTCCCTGTTGCCAAAGAAATAAGTTATTTCTCATTCATCATTCTCTTCTTTGTATTATACTTATTTCTGCTCATGTTTTAAACCCTTGTATAATTTCTGTGTGAAGACAGAATCTACTTCTAACTCATCTTCAAATTTTAACCAGAAGCAAATAATGCATTTGATACCTATTTGATGAACGAAGGAAAGCAACTCTGTTCTCTTCTTGTCTTCTCCCTCATCATTAAAATGGATTTTTTTGCCGGGTAGTGGTGGCGCATGCCTTTAATCCCAGCACTCAGGAGGCAGAGCCAGGTGGATCTCTGTGAGTTCAAGGCCAGCCTGGTCTACCGAGCGAGATCCAGAAAAGGCGCAAAGCTACACAGAGAAACCCTGTCTCGAAAAACCAAAAAAAAAAAAAAAAAAGTTGCTATTTACAATTTTTTTTTACCATCCACACAATTTAGGAGTTCAAAAGATCACGTTAAAACATAGTGGTGGCACATGCCTTTAATCCCAAAGGCAGGTGGATCTCTGTGAGTTTGAGGCCAGCCAGCCTGGTCTACAGAGTGAGTTCCAGGACAGCTAGGGCTATAGAAAGAAGACTTGTTTAAAAAAATAAAATAAAATTTAAAAAGTAGTGGAACCATGATGGTCCTTACCTCAAATCCTCAGACCCTCTGTATACTAAGAACAAAAGCAAAAGTTCTTACCTCTTGTGAAGCCCTTTCAGAGCTAGGTACTGTTGCTTCTCAGATATCTGTTCATATGTGTGCGCATATACATAGATATCTACATACATATCATCACCATCTCCACCTTCTCCCTTACTTCCCAGTGCCACCGTCATGGCTTTCTTGCTGGTCCTGATACACAGGTGGCATATTTGCCTTGGTGACTGTTCCCTTCTAGTTCCTTCTACCTGCAGTGTATAGACCACCTTCTGTTGCTGCCTTGATTTTTTTTGTTGAAAAGTTTACTTTGTAGTAAGCTATTCTCTGACCACTTAAAATCTCAGCCTCTTAGTCATCCCCTCCAACCCTGCCCCTCACTCCCACCTGCCTTCCCTCTCATATCTGTGATATCGGGGTAGCTAAACCTGGGCTTTTTCCATGAGAGACTCAGCCTTGGAGGCTGGGGGTTTTATTGCTTCATTCACTGCTCTATTTGTAGCCCAATAACATGGGCTATATTTTCTGCTTTTTTTCCCTCTATTTTTTTTTGGTTAAATGAAATAATATTTTGTTCTATAACTAATTGATCATCTCTAAGTTAGAATTTTCAAGGAAAATAACAAAATTACATGAGTATTGAGACTATGAATACTATATAGATGCCCTGTGAAATATTTTATTGCTTATTACAAAAATTGTATTGTACACTATAAAACATAAAAATGGTTTGGCTTAGGAAAGCTTTCTCTTAAGATTATGGAAAAGATTTATATCTTTGTGTCTTGAGACCTCTTGTAATTTTAGTGTTCAGTTTAAAGGGTTTTTTTTTTTTAATCTTAAATCATTTTAGTTTAGAAAGGTAGAAATTCTGTGTTTGTTTCCTAAAGGGGCAGAGTTGTACTTTATCCTTGACATAGGTAAACTACATGTTATATTAAAATGTTTGCTTATGTAGTGTAGGATTCCCATATACTTTAAATGATCAGTCAGTGCTGTGAGTATATAAATTCAGGTGTGTGCCTAATCATTTGTTGTGATCACATATCAATGTTTCAATATACCATAAGTCATCTTACATCTATGGGATTTTTTAACCAATCCTATAAGAAAAAGCAGGGCAGATTTTTTTCCCCACAGAACATATTAGTTTCAGACAATTTTATGAGATATTTATTAGATGACAAGAAAAGCATGTGGATTTCTATATTTTTTGCCTCTGCAGCTTAATCTACTCCTGAGACTATTTTTGTAGATATCAACTGTGTACCACAAGTGTAGAAGATGCATATGCCCTCAGTGAATCACTGGCAAACACTAAACCAGTACACAAAGCTCACCCAGCTCCCAGATCAGCTGCATCAACATGGGGGACACAAAGTAGACTCAGAGGGTTATAAAACTTTTAAAATATGTATTAAAAAAACAAAATTTTAGTGAACATGAAGCTAGAAGAAGTTTGAAGGTTGGTAATGGATCCAAAAGGACTTAGGGAGAGGTGTGGGGTATGTGTGAATGTGATCAAGTACCTTGTATCCATGTAGGAAATTCTCAAAGAGTGAACTAAAATATTAAAAATGAAACACCAACATCACAAATTCCCTATCTGTTCCCTTCTAGTCACCCCTCAGGCACAGTCCCACGTCAAATATATCTTACCTGTTTGCAGCTGTTTTTATACTTGGTTTTATACTTGCATCAACTATGTGATTTTTTTTGTATCTGCTACTTCCATCAAAATTATGCTTCTGAAGTTCAGTGCCACTGTTGCATACAATTATAGTTATAAATTAATTGTTCTGATTAACTTTAAATGTCGCTTTAACATAACCTGGAATCAACCTGAAAAAGAGTCTCAATGAGAAGCTACATTAGTTTGGCTGTGCACATGTCCATGAAGGATTATATTGATTGATAATTGTGATGGGAAGAGCCGCCCCAAATATAGGGGCAGCATTTCCTGAGCCACGCCTTGGCTAAGAGAAGAGTGAAGATGGCTAGCTTCAGCACACGTGGCGAGCAGGAGACAGGCAGCATGGACACACTGGTTTCTATCCTCTCTTGGCGGCAAAGTGATGACTAGCTGCCTGACTTCCTGGTTTGACCTCCCCAAAACGATAGACTGTAACCAAAGCCGCCTTTTGGGTCAGGGTATTTTAAATGAAGCTAGTGCGTAAATGCTTCCTTTCTATTTATTCCTAAATTGTATTTTTGTGTATGAATGTACTTCTGTTTTGTAGAGGTATTTGCTCTGCCCATGGTTAAGAAGTAACTACAAGGGCAAGAAGTACCACCTCCTTCAGGAAGTATAGCCCAAGGTCATGGGCAGAGCAAATACCACGACACTATTTGTTTAACCATATCCTTCTGGCTGAGAATTTGTGACTTCCAAATTAAGATTGTTACATGTAGCCCTCGTAGAAAATTTTGATTTTGATTTTCCTGGCTGCTGCTCCTACACCTTGTCTTCTTAGTGTCAGCACTCAAAATCTCAGCACTTCTGGAAGTCATTCACCATACATGCTGGAAAAAGTTGGGACCAGCTAAGGCTGTGATTTTCCAGTTGTAAGAAGACACTTTCCTCGTGAATGTTCTTACACTTACGTCAACAAGTCACTTCCTTTTATGTAAAATACTTCCATTAATTTTTGTGCATTCAGTTTTAACCATTATCTTGTCAATTTAACTATATAAATACATATACAAAATAGTGAAATAGGTAATGTTTATGGCTTCTAAAGCTAAAACATAATCATCTTATCATTTTATATTCTTTTTGTCATATTTTTGAGACGTAGTCTCACTGTGTAACCTTGGCTTGCCTAAAACTTGGGGCATAGTCCAGACTGGCCTCAAACTTACAGAGATCCATCTTCCTCTGACTTCCAAGTACTGACATTAAGGGCATACACCACTACACATGGTACTTTACAGTCTTCTAAATGAAAATAAATAAGATCTTCCTTACTAAGAGACCTATGGCTTCACTTGTATTCTATCCATTTATTATCATAATGTGCTTGGAGTCTAAATTTTGTATATTTTCTCAAGTGTGTATAAGGAGTGTGTGTGTGTGTGTGTGTGTGTGTGTGTGTAAGTATGTATATGCATTCATGAATTCATGAGCTGGATAACAAGATAATTGATACATAGATAGATAGATAGATAGATAATTAAAATTGAGAAATTATTCTTTAATTTTTTATCACCTAGATTCTTTGTTTTGTTTTATTAAGTTTTTTTATGTGTGGGTGTTTTGCATGTACTTATGTCTGTGCAATGTGTACATGCCTGGTACACTCAGAGTCTAGAAAAAAGCATTAGATCACCTAGAATTAGAGCTCCATACAGATGGTGTGAACCACTATGTGGGTGCTAGGAATCAAACATGGACCCTCTGCAAAAGCAGCCTGTGTTCTTAACCACTGAGCCATCTCATCAGCTCCTGAACTTTTTGTTTAAAGTACAGGTTTCTGTGATGCCTCTTGGGCCATGTCCTGTCATAAAGGGAAAGTTAATAGTATAAAGGGAAACGCATGTAAAAATCCATTCATTCATATTTTCTGCCATAGAGTAACAGCAACTGAATAAAAAGTATGTTGACCCAGCTGGACCCAGATGCAGAGTCATGGGCAGTGATAGAGAAGGTATCTCTTTCTCTTGGAGGCCTCTTCCTGGTTCCTTCCACACTCACTCTAGAAAGTACCTAAGTAAGGCAAGCATCATTGTACCTCATTATAACACTACCTCCCTCCATTTTTCAAAGGGTACAACAAACACTGTGTTTTCTCAAGAATTCCAATTCTAAAGGTCAGGAATTTAATATTTGAGACATTTTAGTTCATTTTATTATAATCATTAACTTCTCTGGGTACAGCAGTTGCATAGATTTTGGGGGACTTCTTTTTTTCACCCTCAAGCTTTATTTACTACATCCACCAGCTATACAGCTAACTCTAGGCATACATCTCTAATTTACTAAAAGTTGAAGACCGTACACATTGTGTTTACTAAAGCACACTGATATTATCACATTGGTTTGATTTAATTAAGTGATGATAGTTAATCTTTGAGAGAATATTTACATTTTTGTATTGAAAATCATTTTTTGCCATTCAATATATCCTGATCATAGTTTGCCTTCCCCCAACACTTCCCAGATCCTCCACACCTCCCCACCCACACACTCTATTCCCCTTTATTCTCTCTCTCTCTCTCTCTCTCTCTCTCTCTCTCTCTCTCTCTCTCCCTTCCTCCCTCCCCCCCTCTCTCTTTAGAAAATAAGCAAACAGGCAAGCAAAAAAAGCCAAACAAACAATAATTTTTAAAAAAAAACACACAAACATACACACAGAAAACAAACCAAAACAAACAAAAAAAATGAAACCTGTACTATATAAGCAAAAGCCCAGCAAGACCAAGAAATCCCCTAACAAAGCATTATGAGACAAAAAGTCTACAAAGGCACCATTGAGTTCATTTTGTGTTGACCATATACTGCTGGGCATGGAGTCTACTCTTAAGCATAGTTAATATACCAAATAAGGCTCCACTGGAGAGAACTAATTTTTCCTTTACAAGCAGAGGGCACTTGAAGATAGCTGCTTGATTAGTTATGGCATCCCATGGCCATTTCCACCTCTCAGCACTATGATCCCCATCTGCTGGGGTGCCCACTGCCAGTCTCTATGAGTCATATGTGGCTCAGTCCTGTTGTATCTGGAAGGAAGACACTGTTTCCTTGGAGTCATCCATTTCCTCTAGTTCTTCTGTCCCCCCCCCCACTTCCACAGTTTGCTGAGTACTAAGGAGAGGGGTTAGATGAAGACATCTCATTTAGGCCTGAGATGTCTTACCCACTGCATATTGTTCAGTGGTCTCTGTGCTGGTTCCCATCTACTACAAGAAGTTGCTTCTCTGATGATGGCAAAATGAGGCACTCATATATGCGTATAGCAGAATGTCATTAGGAGTCATTTGATTGCTACATTCCTTTAGTAATATGGTAGTATTTGATTTTCACCTAGGCCTGTGGTCTGTCTATTCTCAAGTTCTTAGCTACCTGATCCGTATCGAGCATATCTTCCTTCTCATGGAGTGAGACTTAATTCCAATCAGATAGTGGTTGTTTTATTCCCACTATGTTTGCACCACTATCGTACCAGCATATCATGCAGGCAGGCCCCTCCTGTAGATCACAGGGCTGGTGGTTACCTTTCTCCTCTGATAGTGTGCAGAGTACCTGTGAGTACCATGAACACTAGGCAGTAGAGGGAAGGCTCCAGTTAGGCACCAGCTTGAATTCTCTGATTTCAATGAGATATATAGGTGTTGTCTTCAGCGATAGGGCCTTGCCATCAGTTTGCAGGGAGCAGCCAATAGCCTTGTCCTTGGCCTGAGATACTTGGGGTTCCAATGGGGGCCCTTTGGCCAACAACTCAATGATATTTAACCACCCATTTCTGGCACTAGATGTTTCATTGGTGGTGAGAGATGTCTAGTTGAGGCATTACCTCCCCTGTTATTTGGTGAGTCTATTTAGATTTCTATTTGAAGAAGATTTCTACAGTACTAGGTTTACCCTCAAATCTCCCTTAGTTATCCCACCCCATATTCCCACCCTTACCCCCTCTTTTTCAGCACCCTCCCATTGTTTAATCCTCCTGTTGCAGACTCTCCGCTGTCCCTCCATAACTATATATTCTATTCCCCCTTCCTTGGGTGATACTCCCTTCCTCCCTAGTCCCTTACTCTTTACCTAATTTCTGTGATGATATGGATTGTAGCAAATCTATCAGATGCTTAAAAACTGACATTCACATATAAGAGAAAACATACAATATTTGTCTTTTGGAGTCTGGGTTACCTCACTCAGGTTGATTTTCTACAGATCCATCCATTTAACCATGAATTTCATGATTTGGGGGTTTTATTGGTTTATTTATTTAAGCAAGGTAATATTCTATTGTGTAAATGTACATTTTCAGTATTCATTTATCCCTTGATGGACTAAGCTCTTTGGATATTATGAACAGAGCAGGAATGAACATGGCTGATTAAGTGTCTCTATAACAGAATGTAAAGTCCTCTTTGATGGGATATCTAGATCTTGAGGTAGCTCTATTCCCAGTTTCTTAAGGAACTGCCACACTAATTCCCATAGCAGCTGTAAAAAAATTTGCACTCCCAACAGCAAAGGATGCAGAACATTGCTTTGTTTCTCAGCTTTTTGTGTTTCATCTTTCGAGAACTCTGTTTAGTTCTGGACCAACTGTAAACTGGATCATTTCTCTTCTTGATGTCTAGTTTTACCCATTCACCCATGTTTTCATGGATTATCCTTAACAGTGTTCACATTTAATTAATAATTACTCAACTATGAATTTAAAATGGGAGGTGGAATACTATTGCACTTGTGAATCTTAACTCAGTAATTTCTGTTCTGCCCCTTAGTTTATTCAGTTATTTGAATCAATATCACACTGTCTTAGTTGTTGTACATTATGTTTGATAAGATAAATTTTCTCAATTTTATCATCTCCTTGATCTCTTACCATCTGTAGAGATTATTATGATACACTGTAAAGTTTCATGAACATGAAGATGGAATTTTATTAGAATTGCATAGAATGTGTAGGATAATTTGTGGGAGGGTAGCCATCTTTTCTTAATTTGTTAAGGTTTTTAGTTTGTGATGTATTAAATTTTAACAAAAATACATTCTACAGTTATCATAATGATTAGAAACTATTTTATCATTTAGTCTATTGATTTAAGCATAATCACTAGATGATACTTTATTGCTAAATCACTTCACATTCTTGTGCATGATTTAATCATGATGTGTTGATTATACAAAACAAACTCTGGTCATTGATTTTTATTTAATTGACAAAGAAGCAAAGTATTTTCCAGGAATCCAGTATTATCACTCCAAACAAGATGCGCTGCTAAGGTCCTGCCATGTCAGCTTAGTTTGGACTGCTATTGTACAGGACCATTCTCTAAGCCATACTGCCACCATCTTCAGGAGCTTGAGCTGGGCCTGCTCACAAACGGTCATCATAGCCGAGTGTCTAGACTGTTGACTTTCACTCATAGATGAAGGATACTGGGAAGGTCACAGGCCCCTCACCTGAATATTCACCATTCCCAACCAATTGTGAGTCATTCTTGCCTATTGCATGTGGCCTGGAAAACTCCAAAAGGGTCTAGAGTAGGAAGAGAAGGAAGAGGGGAGGGGGCTTCATCTACATTGCCATGGAGGAGTCATCATCCATGCTAGGTGTAGACCTTCTCTTGTGGCTGTTTGAAGATCACTCATGTCCTGATCACATGTAACCCCTCCCTCATTGCTCTATAAGTGAACCTAGTAAACTCATTGGTTCGCCAGAAGGAACTTTGGTAGAATTCTACCTGAGTTTGTCCTTGGTGTCACCGGAGTATAAGGTGGATAGTGTTTGCTTCTCCCTCAGGGAAGGAATTTAGCAACAGCTGCCTTAATAGAAAAATAACATGGCTTGAGGTGCTTATATAGACTTTGGTCTCTAGAAGTTGTTAGTCCAAGATGCCATAAATTTGTTTATGGTGAAAGCTGTCTCCAGGCTGACCATGAGCCAGGCTTCTCAGCGTGTCCTCATATGATCTTCTTCCACGCATGTTGTGGAGTCCTTCCTTCCCCAACTCTCCTATTTTTTTTCCTTAGAAACTACCAGTACCATCACGAGAAGCTGACCCCCGAGTCCTAACATAATCCTGAGTATATCCCCATAGTTGTATTTCCAAATATGATGATATCTGGTGACTTAGACAACAGTTCGTGTCAGGTGGAATCTGTTTTGATTCATATCTTGAAGATGGAAGCAGGACTGGAGTAGTTAGCTGCCAGAACACACAATGTTTGTACAACCTGGAAGACAGGGTGAACTTGCCTTTAAGAAGGAAATTAACTGTGTTGTATACTTGTATTCTGCACAAAAATATTCAATTTTAATATTATTTTAATTTTTATGTGTTTGTAACAAGAATGTGGTGCATTGTTATGAAGTATAATGTAATCCTCACTGAAATTTTTATCATTTGACCACAGAGCTTCTGTTGACAGCTTTTCCCTGTATGTTTCTAATAGTTTTCCTTTGTAGACTGTGTAAATGAGACTCTGCAAGATCTGTCTCATTTCACTGAAAATGATGTCCTTAGGTTCCCCCAGATTATAAAGATGACAAGATCCTCTCTCCACCTTGGTCCATTGTGCTTAGATCCCACATTTTCTTTATCCATTCCTCTGTGGTGAACTTTGAGTTAATACCCTGTTATCATAAAAAATACTGCAATGATCATAGTGATAACTCTTTGGCTTATTGATCTCATTTCCGTCACATACACAGTCATGCATTGCTGACCCAAGTGGGTTGTTTGTGTTTATGTTTTTCTTTATTATTGTGTTTTTAGTGATTTTAATTGTTAAAAAGAAAAACTATGATATAGAGTTTTTAAAGTATATAAAGGAGAAAAGGAGAATGTTTCAAAGATTATCAACTAGTTATTGCCCCTTATCTGAATGCTGTGTACCCATACAAATGTATTTATGTGTCTATGAAGTTGAAGTCACACATCATTAATATGCTTAAAATTCAAATATCTACCAGTATATTAATCATTGCTAGTTCATTAATTTTTTCTTAATTAAATTCAGTTTTCATTTGTCTTACTTTGTGTATTCTCTCCAAAACTGATTCTGAAATTCTTTTGATTTAGACAACAAGTTGATTCTAGAGGTGGAGGGAGTAGGTGCTAGGGATTAAACCAGCCTCACACACTATGACAGCCTTCTATGAAGCAGTCAATTTATTGGTTCTATTTCAGTATGATTTCTTCTTATTTGATTTCTATTGTTTTTGTTATTAAAGTTATTATTATTTTGTTTATTGTTATTATTTTATATTGTTAATATTGTTATTATTTATTTATGCATTTATTGTTTATTGCATTATTTATTTCTTGTTAATGTGTTATTTTAATAGAAGTTACAGTCTTGCTTTTTAAATGGCCATGATTCTGTTTTTCTTTTCTGGTCTTATATTTGTATTTATGAGGAATTGTTGACCTGCTAGTTAGGTCTCTACACTGCTGTTTTGATTATGATTTTTACTAGTACATATTAATCTGACAAAGCAAGAAGCTTCGCTGTAACACTGCCATACATGCCTACAATGTACATTGGTCATATTCATTTCCTCTCTTACTCTCTTGTAACCTCTTATCCCTCCTTCAGTCCCAACCACATCATTGTGTCCTTGGTTTTCTTGTACCTTCTAGATTTCACAATGATGGAAGATATGCCATATTTATCTTTGTGGAAATAGCTACATGTAGCATGATGATTTATTTGTCTGCAACTAACATAGTTTTTCATTGTGGCTGATAAATTCATTCTCTCTCTCTCTCTCTCTCTCTCTCTCTCTCACACACACACACACACACACACACACACACACACACACACACACTTTTTCTATTCCCATGGATGATTCCATACTGTGACCTCTGTACTATGACAAACATAGATTTACAGGATCTCTCTAGCACAGCATCTTAAACTGTGGGTGGGGACACCATGCAGTGTCATATGACTGACTGAAACTGTGGGTGGGGACACCATGCAGTGTCATATGACTGACTGCTCATGAGAATCATGAACATGTTGGCAACTGTTAAAAGTTTCTAAACATAAAATAACCAGAATGTGTCATAGAACTGAGGTGTTTCTGGCAGTTCTGACCCTTGTTACATCCCACAACAGCATTGCAGCCTGGGCTCTGAGCACTCCACAGATGCACTTTGCACTATGTTTGGTGACATGCCGTGATGCAAAGCTGGTGGATTCTGCCTGAAACATCTGAGATCAGCACTACTGTAAACTGTGGTGTTTTACCTACGTACCCAATTTTCTGCTCCTAGGGAAACATAATGGGTTAAATATGGGGGGACAAAAAGACTTAATATTTTCCTGCCATCATCTCACAATGTTAAGTGTTAAATTAGTACATTTTGGATTTTTAAATTAGTTGTTTGATTTGATGGTTTGAATTTCACAGAATACAGAATTGTAGTTGGAAGTTTTCCTTTGTCCTTCCTGGTTCTACAGCCTCTCGGTCCCCAGTAAACACACAGAGGCTTATATTAATTACAAACTGTATGGCCTATGGCTATAGCTTCTTGTTAGCTAGCTCTTTAATCTTAAATTAACCCATTTCTGTTCATCTATATGTTGCCACGTGGCTGTGGCGTTACTGATCTGCTGGCATCTTGTTGGTCTTTGGGCAGGAGACTGGCATCTCTCCCAACTCCACCCTTCTTCTCTCCTATCTCTGCTTAGATTTCCTGCCTGCCTTTAAGCTGCCTTGCTATGGGCTGAAGTAGCTTTATTTATTAGCCAATGAGAGCAACACATATTCACAGTGTACAGAAAGACATCCCGCAGCACAGAATAAATGAGTTTGGGGTCAAGATTAAGAGAGAATTTCCAGAGGTTTTAAGCATGTCCCTAATCTTTCTTCGGTCATTTTCTACTATGTTTCTATCCAAGATAACATTGTCAGCATTGACTAATACAAAATCAAAATACCAACCAGTTCTGAACAATGCTGAATGTGCCCTCATCTGCAGAATCAGTCATTTAACCAAGATTTAATTCTTTAAGTAAAAGTAATCAAGCATATGGGTCTCATTAGTGTGCAGATTTAGTTTGTCTTTAAGAATTGGTGACATTACATGTATACCAGTGTATTATTTTAAAATGAATTTATGTTTTTTGACCAGCTAATATTTAATTTACATACTATTTTGTGTGCCTAAATACTGGGGTTCATGTAAAAATCTTAGAGGTGAAAATGGGTCATAACTGGAGACAGTTTAAGAAGCTCTGCTTATCAGTGAGCTGACCTTAATTCGGTTGAATGGACACCCCGAACTACTCTAGTTACTGCAGGAGAGAGTTGTGTTTGGATTTCTTGAGTACATTCCACACTTGGCCAGAGTGGCTAGATTGACCTCAGTTTACACTACCATTCTCAATGATAAATAAGGCCTTTGCCATCTTGCCCTACATTTATTGATTTTTGTGTTATCTGTTCTAACCTGGGTTGTAACACTAATTGCTGAATGATCTTTATATATATATATATATATCACCTAATATTGGAGTAAATGCTGAAAGATCAAAGAGACAAAGGAACAAGCCACTGCCGCGTCTTACCTCTAGGACTTCCCAGCCTGAAAAGCTTTCCTCAGCTGAAACACTACAGTTCCTGTCTCCTCACACCTTATATACCTTTCTCCACCCACTGTACCATTGCCTGTCTCAACTTTCCTAGCGCTGGGATTAAAGGCATGGGACTCCCAAGTACTGAGATTAAAGGTGTGTGCCACCACTGCCTGGCCTCTATGTTTAATCCAGTGGCTTGTTCTGTTCTCTGATCTTCAGGCAAATTTTATTAGGGTACACAATATATTACCACACAATATATTTCCAGGGTGACCTGGAAACTCACATAATTTTCATTTTGGGGATATTTGTATTTATTGTAATAAGATTGATAATTTTTTTAAAAAATTTTTGAGCTCTTTAAAATTTCTCTATATTAATTCCCTAATAAATAAATATTTTACAGGTGCTCTCCCATTCTGTAGGCAGTTGGTTATTTCTTTGGCTGTGCAGAAAGTTTTTCACATCCTGCAGTCTCACTTGTAAACTCTTGCTTTTATTTCACAAACTATTACAGTTCTGTTCATAAAGATACTTTAAATACATTTAATGCTTAATGCTTATGAATTTGTCTTCTTAAGTTGATCCTGCTTGAACTTTACAAAAGTTGTGCTTTAGAATGGTACCCATCTTTCGAAATCTTCCATGGAAACTTGAAAATGGATACTTGTGTCTCTTATTCTGGGTATTTAATGTGACTGACCAGTATTATTTATAAAGGACATCTCTCTAAAATGGTGTTGCTATTGTCAGCATGAAACACAGCTCTTACTCAAAAGAAAGTAAGAGATGGCCCTATCTTAGCTGAATAGGAGTGGCTGTCCCTAGGAACACAGACACCCTAAATGATACATTCTGCCCTAGACACAGTTACATGATGGTTTTATAGTCACGGACACAGGGAAGTTGTAAGTCAGTGCATTACTAAATGCAAGACACTCTTAGTCGTGCAGTTAGTGAAATAAGTGGTCTGCCAAGTTAAAATACCCTCAAACTTGTAGCTGGTGGTTAAAAGGACTCTAGATCATATGAGAGGTAGGACATGGATGCTGGTAAAGGGACTCAGGACAGCCCGAGATGATTGTGGCTATCTGCAGCGTCCCATCCCCCACAGTCATGAAGCTCTTACCTGTCTGTCAGTCTCCCTGTAGAGTCTTGAGGACAGATGTGGCAGTATTTCCAGGAGTTTCACTTCACATCACTTAATAATTTAAACTGTGTAAGAAGTGGGTAGCTCTGGAGCATATTGGAAATAGCCATAAAAGTGTTAGTGTAGCCTGCTATTTCTTTTCTATTGGCCTATTTGATTGTCTATAAAAGGTATTTTTTTCAGAGATTATTCAAACTGTTTAAAAATTTTAAACATGACTTATTATCAAAATTGGATCTTATGTGTCTATGTGTTTATTGTGTGTTTATGGCTCTATGGTAGTTGATTAGTGAGTAGAAAATGCACAGTGGACAATTTACAAACAAGCATCCGGAAACACAGAGACAGCATCAAATAGTCTTCTTTTGCTTCCCTTATCACAGAGCCCAGTCACATTTCTTTTCTGAAAGTGATGGAACCTTGTAGGTGCCAATCTTTACTCAGATTTTATTGAGGGACTCAGAATTTAAGATTTTTATCTCTAATATTTCAGTTATTTCATTCTCTGGAAAAGAAATATTTGTGATATATATAAACTTTATTATTTGATAATTTTATGTATATACACAATGGAGTATGATATTTCACCCCTCCAATTTCTTCTGGATCTCTCCCAACAAGTTTCTCTCCCAGCGTCACACTGTCTGTTGTGGCCACTTCTCCCCAAAGAAGAAGGATTCTCCCTCCCCCAGAAGTTAACAACTGCTAATGCATCTGTTATGGGAGGAGCCTTGTAAGCTCCTCCCTCTCCGTGACTTTATTGTTTTTGGCTTGATCTTAGTGCGAAGTAACCACAGCTGGTGTGTGATCATACGAAGTAACCACAGCTGGTGTGTGATCATACGTGCAGTAGCCCTGTCATGTTCAGAGGGAAGTGCTTCCCAGCACTCCTCTCCACCCTCCAACTCTGGCAGTCTCTTTGCTTTCTCTTCTGCTAGATTTCTGGAACCTTGGCAGAAGGTGGTAGGGTGGGCTTGATACAGATGTGCCATTTAGGGCTGAGCAACAACAGACACTTATTCTCAGCATCTCAGCACTTTGAGCAGTAGTGAGCCTGCATTTACTGCTGCCCACTGCAAAATAAGCTTCTCCAACCAAGGCTAAGAGTGTACACAGTCTATGGACATAAATGTAAATACGTATTTTTCTCATAGTCAGTGTCCATAAAATGAAGTTTATGAAGAGGATTCGGGAGGAACATCTTCACTTTGCCTGGGGTTCCTTACTAAGAAAACATTTAAATACCATCTGTTTTGTGGGGCTCTTGTGAGGGAACGTATTTGTTTGTGGGGTGAATATGTGATGGTGAGAAGCATGTCAAGGTCATAGTTTGGCCAACTTGAGTTTGTAGGACCTAGAAAGAGAGACAAGCATGTGGAAATTTGGAGTCCAGAAAGTAAAACTTCTCTTTGTTTTTGCTTTTCTGAGACAGGTTTCTCTGTGTAGCCCTGGCTATCCTGGAACCCATTCTGTAGCCCAGGATGGCCTCGAATTCACAAAGATCCGCTTGCCTGTGCCTCCCAGGTGCTGGGATTGAAGGTGTGTACTCACTGCCCAGCTGGAAGTGAAGCTTCTAAAGCCTGTGTGCAATAATTCAGTTAGTTAGTGTTATGATAAGTGAGAGATTATTTTCATGTTTTCCGTATATACAGGAGAGCCATAGGCCAAACAGAAATTTAAGATGTTATTACCCATGCATTTTTTCATTTACCAAAGTTACTGTCATTTTGGAAAAAATATGTGAGTTGATTATATTGCAAAAGATAATTATGCTGTGAAAATAATTTGTACTTTAGAATTATGTTTCTCAACTAACTCACATTAAAGTCATTGATATAACATAGGTTAGACAAAATAATACCAGAAAAAAATATGATTATATAATAAATGCCAAATAAAATGATAAACACAAGATAGATCATAGCTAACTACCTTCCTTTTGCAGTTTTTACTTAGCAGAAAATCCACCAAGAACTATATTTCACACGCTATGTGTTCTAAATTAAAGTAACTATGAATAAATATTCTCTGAGACAAACAGTAAATCCTTTACCAACACATCTATGTCCTGCACTTTATATGTTTTAAAAACTTATTTTGCATAATGAAATTGTAACTTTATTTCAAAGTTGAATGAAATGACACATTCTTAAAAGCAAAAATTATTTGAGTTTAACAGAGTTTAAGATGTCACATGATTCCATGACCATAGAACAGGAAGAATTGTGTAAGATAAATACCACTAATTTTAAACAATAATAATGGGTGCCCAGGTCATGTTTGATTTCCCATTAAAACTACATTAATAAGTGATAAATCTTATTTGCTGATGCTTTCACTAGCTGTTACCTACATCCACAGTGATCCACATTCACAAAGTTATTGTCTGTCATTATTAGGAGTAAATATGGAAATGATTTAGAGCCTGGTGGCGGTGGCACATGCCTTTAATCCCAGCACTCAGGAGGCAGATCCAGGCAGATTTCTGTGTGTTCAAGGCCAACCTGGTCTACAGAGCAAGATCCAAGACAGACACCAAAACTACATAGAGAAAGTCTGTCTCAAGAGAAAGTGAGAGAAAGAGAGAGAGAGAGAGAGAGAGAGAGAGAGAGAGAGAGAGAGAGAGAGAGAGAGAGAGAATACAATTTAGAAATTCACTAAACACTAGCTCTCCAAGATAAAGTATAAAATATAAATGGTGAATGCATTGTGTTTCCCTTTAAGACTAAACAGCACCATAGGTGTGCAAGATGCTCATTAACATATTCATTGATTGATGATATAGCTTGTGAAGTAATTTAATCATCACTGTCAATCTGCATCCATTCCACATTTCTTTCATAGTCATTGCTTATAGGTGAAAAAAGATAGGCTGTTAATTAATTTGCTATAGGTAAAAATGACTTAGCTATATGATAGTTGGCCACTGTTTTGTGAATAATGCTGACTTAAGTGATTTGCAACTAACACTAGATGATACAATTAAATCACATTAATAGTGTTAAAGAAAACATCCAAGGCCCCTGGGAGTGTATCAGAGGCATGCCTCAGTACCAGCCTTGTGGACATACTGGTCATCACTTGACCAATATGCATCTGGTGACACATCTGGAGCTTTCTCCAAAGCACCTACTGGCAGAAGCAAATCAACCAGATAGATCAAGACAGTGTAAGGAATAAGTGGGGAGGGGACACATGGGAGGTAGTGGAGAGAGAGTCAGGGCAAGCAACACTGAGTCAGAATCTAGATCTGGGACCTCAAAACATACCAGATAAATTAGTAACAGCAGTCAAGAATCTAGGAAAGTGGTCTTAACCCAGAAAGACTCTGAAGACCTTTACCCTTGTCAGAGCAGCCCCATCTAGAATCCCGTCCTGTAGGGGTGGGACAACACTCCTGAGGATGAGAGTGAGTCAACTAAGTGTCTCATTGCTAAGCTGGCATTGCTTGCGGTTACATTATAAGCTTAACTATTCTATTAAATAAAGTAGTTGACCCTTTTAATTTTACTGAGTGACTTCTCATCGTGGGCCTTACCTTTTATCTCTGGCAATTGTCCACAGGTGGTGATTTTGTTGTTAGGTAAAGTTGGCTGGGTTGTATGTACTGAGATTAATTAAAGTACTGTGAAGCCAACTCAGAATCTGCATTTGGTTCATAATTGAAAAGGTATATGATCTCATTTCCCCCATCAAGGCTGAAAACCTCTTCAAACTGAGAATCATTTAAAAAGTATTGAAGGACTAAGGACACAGGAACTTAGGAGAAGTTGTCGCTTGTCTGAACTTACCAGTCCCTGCCTTCTTCCTACTTCCCTTCTCAGACCCATAATCCTTCAGCGCTATCATTTTCTTTTATTAATTTATTTACAGGGTCTTACTGTCTAGCCCAAGCTAGCCTCCAGCACCAGTGTTCCTGCCTCAGCCTCCTTCATGCTGAGATTATAGACAAGCAGCACCTTGCCCAGGCTTAGCTGTATCTAATATTAAGTATTTTAATACCCTTATTTCACATCTGTAATTAGTGTGTCTGTCCCATCCCTATTTTTTTAAACAAAAGCTTAGTTGAGCTTAAAATATATTGCAAATATTAAAGTACAGAATGGGCTGAATAATGACATCCTTATCAACTGTGAAGGGAAGCCATGACAAAAATCAAAAAATGCACATGATCATCCCACCCAATTTCCCTAGACCTCCCTAACCCTCACACTCACTTCTTCCCCATCTCCAGTTAGCCAGTCATCCACTTTCATTTTAATTTGCTTTTTAAAAAAATGTTATAGCTAAAACTATAAATAGTAGTCATATCATGTGATGTATTTTTTCAACCAACGTAGTTATTTCAAGGTGCACCCACACTGTTGCATGTGTCAATGCTTCATTCTCTCTGTATGTTGAAAGGCATTCCATTTGTGTGGATATAATACAGTTTGCTTACTTATTATTAATGGACATTTGGGGTGTTCCTAGTGAATAAGTATTAAAAACAGCTACTGTGGCTATTGATGTCTTTGTGTGGATATGTGTTTATCTGTGTTGATTAGTGACATGAAGGTAGACTAGCTGTGCCAACTGTCAAGGAACATATCACGTGTTAGCCATGCTCCCAGCTGCCAATGGAAATTGTTAATGGCAAAGACAACTTCATCTTGGTCATTACTGAGATAGTCATACTTTTTTCACAGAGTGTATTTAAGAATTCTTATTACATGAGGATTTTCTTAGGCCACTAAAAAACACAAAATATATATTTTAATAGTGCAAACTATATCATTTTGATAGCAGCATTCTTGAAATGTGAAAACATTCACACAGACTCATATACAATATTACCTTGATTATTAGATGAGCTTTATTGATATATATTATAAAAACAGAATCTTCATAATTTTCCCACTACAGTATATTCATGCTAGAATTCTTTTTCTCCATAGTGTACTGCTGAGCATATACCAATGTTCAGTTTTCCATTATAAATTCTAGTAGTTAATATTTTAACATTTTGCTTCATTTGTTGAAATTTGCCCTTTGCACAGAAAACTTAAATTTATGTCAGCCTTCATTCATTTTCTTTCAAAGATACCTTAGAATTCCTTTACATTTTATAAGAAGTCATAAATTTGTTTCAGCCTAGGGCCAGGAGCTAGCTTTCATGCTGACCTAGATGCATCAACGTGTTTCATCAGTGAGTTTTGAAAACTGGAATGATAATATATTGAACTAGATTAATGAACCAGTTAAAATTTTTATACCATTCATAAAAATGATTTCTCAAATATTCACACTGTCACTTTACTCATTAGCTTGTTCTAGAATAACTAGTTAGGCCATGTAGTGCTAAGACTTAAAATACATATATACAAAAAGCCAGATGAAATGGTCCAGCACTTGGGAGGCAGAGGAAGAGGCATCTCTGTGAGCTGCAGGCCATCATGGTTTTCATAGTGAGTTCCAGAACAGCCAGAGATACAGAGTGCAACACTGTCTCAAAAAAAAGTCTTTTTTTTAATGATCAGTTCATTTTTCCCAGCTGCAACATAATAAAATCTTGTTTTGAAAAGCTAGTCTAGGCATTTGCAACTAGACTGTCTTTGGATTTTTGAAAAATTTTTTGAATTGCCCTGAATAAGGAAGTATCCCCACTATTTTTCATGTGGTAAGTACTGTGATTTCCTCAGAATAGCTATCTTTGTCTAGCCTCTGTCCTCTGGTAGCATTGGATTTAAGCTGGCAACCAGTGCTTCATCAGCTACCAGGAAGTACTACACAGCTTGACAGGGCATCATAGCCATGATGTGGAATCAGACTGAAAGGCACAGTGCATGCTCAGCAGCGTGAGAGGGGCACATACTAACTGCTAAGAAGACAGTGGGTTTATATATATATATATATATATATATATATATATATATATATATATATATATATATATATATTTTACAAGTCTATTAATGTGTAATTGGCCTGTCTTATAAAGTAGGCCTTCAGGGACTTTATAGAATTCTAATCTCCTCTTCAATACTTTAGCCACTAGTGCTAGTGAGTTATGTATTCTGGAAGCCACATTAATGCTTAGGAGGCACACAGGTGCTGTTTGTGCATTTTCCTAATGACTTCATTGGCCTTTTCTTTGGTTTACAGATGCACTTAATTCAGTGAGGATGGGGTTCTTCCAAAGGCTAGGACTTAGTGAAAGATGTATTTAAGACACAAATCCCTCACTCTTAGTGATGCTGGCATATGTAATTTAAGTAATTATAACTGAGATTAAATCATTTTAGGAATGAATTGAAAAATCAGTATAACATCTGACCTTATTGGTGTTTATTTTCTGTTACAGTTAATGAGGATAATCTTTAAGTTTCAAGAAAAATAAAAATTTAAGATGAAAAAGTATGTATCTAGAACTCTTTAGATTGTAATTTGGTAACTAATGCATGAGTCCAAAGGAAGAGTTGATTGAAGTCATTTGTGCCGCCATTAGTTGTTCCCAGGTTGGTGTCTTAACTGTCATTTCTTTCTGCTTTTGTGCTTTCAACTGCTAGAATTAAATACTATTCCACTAACAGCAGCAGTTCTGAGATCTTTTTGTGTCTTTGCAAGACATGATGAAAGAATGATTTCTCAAGAAAATCTGGTTTACCGTCTGCTAGAAATCTCCCTTTTAAGTTTTTAGTCTTGATCTTAATTGTGAATAGCAAATACAGCCTTTTAGATGAGTGATAGAGGCTAATTTCAAATTTTCTCTAACTCTACAAATATACTCTTCATTTTCCCCAGTCTCAGCCTAAATTGCTCTGCATGCATTTGTAATCAGAAATTGATTGGGTTGCTGTGGAAACTAGAAGAGCATATTGCTGGTTGAAGAAAAAAATTAGAAGAAGTATTGTTATTATAATTGTATGCCATCCTGAATGCTCATCATTTTAAGCAGAATGTTGATAATATCTTTATACTTTCATCCCAAAATGCTTCTCTCCAGAATGATGCTTTCTGGTCATTATTAATCTCCTCAAATTAACTGAAATGCCTTTATTATATAAATAATTTGTTTCCATGTTGAACTGTTTATTTGTACAAAACGAAATTAGTTTACATTTTATTCAGTTTAAATATATGAATCAGAATAAAATATTAATTTAAAAGCCAATCACCTGAAAGATTTCCCCTGCTGAACTAGAAGACATAAAACAAACTAAAAAAAAACAAAAAACCATCTGGACAAAGACACATTACCATGTGGAACTTCAAACATAAGAGAAGTGGGGCCTGCTTTACCAACACAGAACAAACAAAAGCAATATCACACACTTCGGTGTCTGAAAGCAAAAAGGAGCTGTCTTCAGAAGCTTCATACATGAGGCCAGAGAATGTGAGGACTGGCTAAAAAGGAAGGAGGAACGCGCCCCCCAAGGGAGGCAAAGGCAATGACGATGGCAGTCAGCCCAAATCAGGATCCACTTTCTAGGAATCTCCGTTGATTCTTATTCCAAAAGAACTGAAGCAGAAAAGACTACGTTTTCTTTCGTTTAACATACATTTGTCCAAGTCCCATCATGTCTTCCAAAACTAAAGATTCACAAGAGACACCAAATGTGAAAAAAGTTAGCAGAGCAAAACACCAGCCTGCTGTAACCCCTGGCAGAGAAGAAGCCTGCTGCTGTGGCATTCTTTCCTCTGCAGAGGCAAAGAGAAGGCAGTCATGATGCTTACTAGAGTTCTGATTTTAAAAATAGGACCAGACACTGACCAGACAAACAGACAAAAACAAAAGCCTACTTTAGCAAACAAGCATTAGAACCTAGAACACTGTGTGTGAGGTGTCCAGGTAATGTATTACATTAGAACCTAGAACACTGTGTGTGAGGTTGTCTGGGTAATGTATTACATTAGAACCTAGAATACTGTGTGTGAGGTTGTCCGGGTAATGTACTACATTAGAACCTAGAATACAGTGTGTGAGGTTGTCTGGGTAATGTATTACATTAGAACCTAGAATACTGTGTGTGAGGTTGTCCAAGTAATGTATTACATTAGAACCTAGAATACTGTGTGTGAGGTTGTCCGGGTAATGTACTACATTAGAACCTAGAATACTGTGTGTGAGATTGTCCGGGTAATGTATTACATTAGAACCTAGAATACTGTGTGTGAGATTGTCCGGGTAATGTATTACATTAGAACCTAGAATACTGTGTGTGAGGTTGTCCGGGTAATGCATTACATGCATCCTTTGTTCATGAAGGTTGTAGGCTCAGTGTCTGGGGCACAGCCATGAGAGGTTTATTCCAAACAGCACTCATTTCTGTGGCTGTTCTAAGGTTTGTCTTTATTTTTTATGATTAGTATTTCTGATAGGTAAATGGATACACTTTAATGTTTTGGTGTACATACATGAAGCTGCAAATTGAATCAAGCCCATTGTCCATTATTTTTACCTACAAATCTTTACATTGAGACATTTGAAGTTAGTCATTTTTGAATATCCACTATATATATAGATCTCAAAACTGCCCCTCCTGTCTTTCTGAAGTTTTGTATCCTTTGATCAAAACCTTCCATTTCTTCCCTCTCTGTGCCCCAAACTCATGTGAAAGTCACTCTATTCTTTACCCGCTATGAGTTCAGCTTTATTGGAGTCTATGTCCAAGTGAGATTATATGGCATTCGTCTGTATCTAGCTTGTTTCACTGGTTTGTATATCTGTTTTTGTGTCAACACCCTGCTGTTTTGATGAAAGTCTCTTGGAAATATGCTCTCAAATTGGGAGTGTAAGCCTTCCAGCACTGGGACTATGAGAGACATACTAGCATTGGATGCTCCTGTCACAGGTCACTACAATTACCTTAGGAAGGACTGGAAGAAGATGTGAGGCATCAGGCGTGTATAAGAATGCTGACTGGGAATGGGTATCCAAGCTGTCATGACATTGGCTAGTTTCTCTGTTGTGGCACCTCCCTAGGTGGCCTGTAGAGCAGTACCAAGATCTATGCTGAGAACCTTACCTTACTTGTTCCTAACTTCAGGGGATTGGCTCTTCTGGCGACCCCAGTATTTCCCAGGGAAAAACGCACAGTTAAGCCTCCTTTTGAAAAGAATGAAATAGGGAGTGCTGAATCTCTGTCCACAATGACCCTTTCCCACTGTAGAGCCGTAGGCATGGGGAACATCTCCAAGTGTGCTGCTAGGAGCGTTTCGTGGCAGGTGGCAGTGCAGGCAAAGCAAACTGGCTTACTATTCAGCTCAGGTTTCCTCACTGTTGGTTGGAATCAATGTGTCTCAGCCCCACCCTGAGTTCTGGAATAGTCAACAAGAGCTCTTCTTCCCCACAGAAGGTTGCTAGTTAGATCCCTGGTTAGGGAAGTGATGTCAGAGAAATCTTATTATACCACAGTGGTGCTGATATCACATTCTAGCACCCAATATTTCTGAAAGGTTTCAAGTCAGTGTACACAGGTAA